>NW_028318142.1:4787500-4955000 GCF_062004578.1 Staurois parvus
GCACGCCACACTTTTCAGTTATTTGTATTTGGTCTATCAAATAAAATGCTAATAACATACATTTAGGTTTTTGGTTGTAACATGACAATGTGGATAATTTCAAGGGGTAAGAATACTTTTTCAAGGCACTTTAGAACTAAGGTTCTAAAACAGGACCATACATGTAAAGAAGGCCTCCTCTGATGAATGTACATAACTTTGTATGCTTCAAATACCCTGGACCACCAAAACCAAGGAATTCTAAAGGGCAGACATCACATGCTCCTGGCAAGGTAGTCGCTGGCCGTTTATTTTCTCAGTAACATCATACACATCAAAAGACTACAAAACTTACAGTGCTTATTCAGTGACATAAAGAGAGTGATCTACTCCATGCATCCACTTTTACAGTTATATATTCTTTTTAATTAGTAGGTACATGGAAATCAATTCAGGTAAAAGATTTTTTGCACATTGGTATGTACTTCACAACATCCTTGTAAAAATGCTCTTGGTATAATGCAGTTAAGTATAAAATGACATCATAAAGTAAAAATCACAAAACAAAACATGCAAACATGGCCCTGCTTTTCCTGTGCACAGACATACCAAATGATAACGTACAATTACAGAGGCTGATTTAGACACTGCCAAGAGTGAGCTGCTTCAACAATGAAAAGTTGCTCCAGCGAAGTAACAGAGAGGCATTGTTTGTCAACAGTCACATGATCACGCTGAAACAAGTGGATACATAGTAACGTTTCCGGAGAAGGTTGTGCCATTCCACTGATGGAGGGGTAACGGCCATACTGCAAGTCTGACATAACAATCTAATACAGAATGAGCACATGATTTTAACCAATTCCTTTCTCCCTCCTGCAAAGGCTAAATATTGGTTTGACATTGTATGAGCTTGTATGTATAAAATGATTAGTGCTGCATCTGCTTCCTGTGACATCTACACAGCAATTATAACTCAAATTATATTAAGGACTTGCTCATAACATATCAGTAAAACAGGAATGATTCCATCTTCCCTCAGAGATATAAAACAGACATAGATTTGGAGAGCAGTGTTTACATGTATCACACCACTGCAACCCTGCAAATGCACAAAAATAAAGGCTTGTCAAGCAAACATGCAGCTGGACTTGTAGACATCAAAAAAGGATTTAGATTGTGCCTCCATGTTAAACCAGTCTTTTAGGACTATAGCACATGCTATGGTGCCAAAATGAGTTGTACTGGCACCCTTTCCCAGTGTCTAACACTACAAGTTATGTAATGCTGCTGCTCTTGTACGAAAATATAATTCACTCAGTATATTCACAAATAGATCGGAGCAATACCTGTAGTATTAGACGCAGGCCTAAACAATAATTCCACCAATTCATCGATGATTAACCAATGCTCCTACATAATGAAAAAGTAGCAGGATTGAATTCACGAGGAGCACTGAATTCAAGAGATTCCACGATATTCAAATAAAATAGAATTTGCACAGACATAGGATAACAAAATTGAAAATTCTAGAAATCATTTTAGTCACATAACCGATAAGGAGATGAATACACTAAAGAGTAAAACAAAGCAATGATTGTGAACAGTGGAGAAAAAAATGACAAATGTAAAGAACAATAATACTACAAAAAGCAGCAGAGCACATGCTGGCTACAATAAAAACTATGTACTACACGTATCACAGCCAGACCCCACCTTCTCAGGAGCGAAGGGAAGCTGGACACACACATATACTGTATGTTATATATACATACACACATATACAGTATATGTGTGTGTATATAACATACAGTATATGTGTGTGTGTGTATATATAACATACAGTATATGTGTGTGTGTGTGTATATAACATACAGTATGTTATATATACACACATATACTGTATGTTATATATACACACATATACTGTATGTTATATACACACACATATACTGTATGTTATATACACACACATATACTGTATGTTATACACACACACATATACTGTATGTTATACACACACACATATACTGTATGTTATATACACACACATACTGTATGTTATATACACACACACACATACTGTATGTTATATACACACACACACATACTGTATGTTATATACACACACACACACACACACATACTGTATGTTATATACACACACACACATACTGTATGTTATATACACACACACACACACACACATACTGTATGTTATATACACACACACACATATACGTATTCTACTCTGATATGTCTCTGCATGCATTGACAGCACTAAGAACACTGTTGTCACTGTGCACAGACCACCAAAGCTGTGGTTGAGTATAATGTAACTCAGTCCTGCTAGACAGTTCACTGTGAATGTGGCCTAACAAACATTACTACTAATATCAGTACATTTCTGCTAGCCGTCTTTTACAATAGAGCTCACTAATGATTCTGTTCCAGTGAAAGTTGACAGTGTTCCCAACTGGCTGCATCTAGTGTGTGTACTGTGGCAGCTCCATCACAAAACAGACCAATGTTCAAGCAGAAATGAGCTGTGGGACCTCTTGTCCAAACATCACAGGATATGAAATTTCAGCAGTGAAATAAAAGCTCTAAACATGAGCTGTTACTAGGCTAAAAACCGGCTTGCACATCCTAACGTGTATACATTCACAGCCTCTGCTTTATTTACAGACAACACTGCAGCTTCATCTCATTATACAAATTGGTACAATATGCATTTATTTTTAGCTCTCCCTAAAGAGATGGTCTATTCATACACCAGGGCGGCTTAATCACACCCATCTGGTAGGATGGCATGGTGCCCACCTACAAGGTGGCATCCTAGATTCACCGTGGGGCAATAAAAAGCAGTGTGTCATTTGCAGGACATTGCTCCACACTATTATCTTGTGTTTACATGCCAGGGTTTGAAAACACATAACCAAAAACATAGCTGTACAAACTGAAAAAAAAAATAATTCACAGGGAATGGAACATTTAGACAAAGGTGCATTCTGCACCTGCACTGTTGGGAGTCACAGTCCACCTGTGTTGCAACCACTGTAACATGGGACCTGCTAATGAGAAGGACAGTGCTAAAGAGAGGTCTGCAGCCCAAAAGTGCTGATAGGGGCCAAGTTCAGGCAACGTGTAAAAATCAGTCAACTGCTAATGATGTCCAGGAAATTTTGCAACTGTGCTGAAATCAGAAATTTTAGTCAACTGACTTTTATCTGAGTTGGCTCAGATGTCCTGACCAAAATAACAAGTTCACTTACCCAAAGGGGCCTTAAAGTAGAACTCTTGCCAGGGAATGGAAATTCCCATATTTATAGATTTAAGAAAGCATTAAATAAACTAGAAAAATTACCCCCTGGAAACAAGTACCTCTTCTACTGTCTGCCTAAAATCCTGCACTTGGGGTCTGAGCAGCTAATTGCTGAATGCCATTGCATGCAAAAATCAAAAGGTAAGTATCATGTTTTCATTCAGCACATTCTGAGGTATTATGGTAGTGTATACCTTAAAAAGTATGATCAAAGCTTTTTTGGCCATGCTTCTCTTGTGGGTCACAGGAGTACTGTACTCCTGTGGCCCAGTGTCATCTGACTGAGCAGAGCTGCTCCAGTTTCTGGAAAGATCCCAAAAATACAGTTGGGATTCCCCCAGCTGCCTGAGAGCTGTCTCCACATCTCAATGTGTGAATGAGAGCCGCAGCCTGCAATGCTTCCCCCCTCAGCAGCCCAGGCCTCCAGTGAGTGCTGGAGGAGCAGAGCGGAGAGCTGTAACTGACAGATAACATTTAGATACAATACAGACATTTCCTCTTACGGAGATGACACCCCAACAATGCCTCTGCTATACAGCACAATTTTTAACCAGGCATTATACAGGGTCAGCCTCTGAATTCTGTAGTGGGGTGCTGGCTCAGAGATTACACAATCATGTAAATCCTGATGCCTGTACAGTTCTTGGCTGTGCTTACAAATGTCTGACACAGATCAGCTTTTCACCTTATAGTGCACTTAAATTGTACCTGTGATCAGACTATGGACATTTAACTTTTTCTATATTTTTAAGAAGCTGTAAAAGGGATTTAAACAAGCCCCCACTCACTTCTCTAGTTTGCAATGTGCATTCACTTTTAAAGATACTTAAAACTTAAATATGCGACCTTTTAAAGTAACCCATTCAGCTTAAAAGAGAAACCACGAGTCAAAATATTTGTGTGTGTATAAAAACATTCTAAATAAATGTGTTTTCTTAATTAAGAAAGTACATGACCTCTGTTCCCAGCTGCATAACCTTCGAGCGGTGGGGGTATAAACTCCCTGTGATGATTGAGGGGGGAAAGGATCATAGAGCTGATTCACACATGTGCGGTGCAGATTGAAGCTCAGATTTCACAGCTAATTGACACAGTAGTTGTTCAGTGGGTTCATGTCAGGTTTACATCAGATTCAGGACAGGATTAGCTCAGGATTTTATTCTGTTCACATATGCGTTTTAGAAGTCAATAGCCTGTAATCCGCACCTGAACCTGAAGGAACTGCTCAAAATTCGTACATGATTCTTTTTCAAACCAAGCAGAGAAACAGCATTACACTGATCTTCCCAGTGAAAAATTGTGCAGGAGGGCGCAACAGCAGAAGTCTGACCACTGGAGTACAGGCAGGCTATGCTCCCAAGTAGAATACAAAGAAGAAAAAAAGACCACACTAAGATGGATGTGTTTCCATGCCCTGGCATGGGAAGTTTAAAATGTGAAAGCAGGGGGACTGGCAGGTTCACCTGGTATTTCACAAAAAAGAAAGCAATACAAAGAGAGCAGGATAAATTTTCAATACAAGTACATGGAAACATACCCGAAAAAACAGACATTTAAACTTTGGGGGAAAAAATGCTCCTACGCAGTGAGGCTCCAAGGAGAAGTTGCAAAGCATGCAAGGAATCGAGGTAGTTGTAGAAAGATGGGCAGCCGACAGGCAGAACTCACAAAAGGAAAGGACATTTTTAAAGAAAGCTTATATTGAATTGTCAAAAATAACTACTGTTCGTACTGCTGTTACAATGCTGATGTTCTAATTTAAAATCAAATGAAAATGACCATAGAACACCTTTAAGTGTGCAAGATGGTAACTAGGGAAAAGGAAATTGAGGAAATGTTTCCTCCTATCTACAGCAAACTGAAGACATCTCAGTTAAGGTAAAGTCAGTAGAAATGAGCTCCATAACTGCATTTAAATGAAGATACTTTTGAAAAATGACACTGTTACTGTATATTGTGACATGTCAAGAATTTATTCATTCATTCTGAAAGATTCACTTTAAGAAGTCACAAGCTATCAGTCACGCAGGGACTATGTTTTTTTTTCAGGGGGTGGCTTACTCATAGCCTTCTATCTGTAAGGAGAAGCAGTAAATCCACCCACTGTGTAGCAGTTAATTATTTAAAAAAGTAACTCAAATAGAGAAGAGTACAGTTTTCCTTTGAAAGTATATCTTCCACATAGAATATCACGTGAATACGCATTTCATGCATTTACCACATTACAGATCTAAAAACAGACAAAATATATTACTAACCTACAATTCACCAGCGGAGCTCCTCTTTAATTGAATATCTGCCTGGCTAATTCTATCAGAGACATCACAGAGCACAGCAGTATATCCCATATTTGTTTTCATTACATCCACTGATTAGGAAGAAGTGTAATTGCAAAACATAACCCCACTATGAATCTTCTCTGTGAAGTCAACGCAGCTGAAAGCAGAGTACTGCAGAGACATTTGTGCAGGTTCAGCAGAGACTATGTGTGCTGTAAGGCAAGACGTACTTCCTACAGATCACTGATCTGGGATGTTACAAGGGCATTCATGACTGAGGCAGATATTAGTAAAGGTCCAGCAATCCTTTATACTCATGTTATGAAAAAGAATTTTTAAAAAATGTTCTCAGTTGGAACATTACATTTAAATAAAGAATTACACTAAGCACTCTTTGGTTCTAAAAATAACCACACTACATACCCCAGTGTCATTCTGGAAAAAACAGCAGTCCTTTTCATTATAAATAAAAATATAGAGACATCCAGTACAAGTGGCTTTAACAAATACACAAATCCCTAAAAATTAAAGGCCACTCTCTACTAGTGACTGCTGACACGTTGGGAAAACAAAGACAAGGATGCACTGCACTCCTCTCACCGATCTTAAAATTGACCTTTACCAAGAACAATATGAGAGCTGCTACTGCTGACCAGGAAATGCTGGTTGCCTGCCTGCTATGCTCAAGGAGACTGCAGATATGGGCAAATGCTGGACCTTTCTGACAAGGAAAGCAACTCCAGGTAGTATTGGAGCTTGCCACCAAGTCCTGTCCAACAGTCCTACTGACTCATCACTACAATGAGATGTATCACTGGCCAACAGGAATGTGCAGTAGGCAAAAAGAGGCGAGTAGCCTCGACATGAGGAGCCGACAAAACTTCAACTTTTTGTCTCTAGCCACAAACCTTGTACCTTTTATACCAATCACTGGCAAAATGACAGAATAGACATTAGAAAGTGTGGTGATGTTTTGTACCACAGTGGTGACGTAAGGCTTCAACTTGGCCATGGTGGACCATCATTTTTATACTATAAAAAAAAGAATTGGCATGGCAGCCAGGAAACTAGCATTTTCAGAAATAGAGGAAAAATGATTGTCTTCAGATTTCTCTCAAAGCAGGATGAGCACAGCCAAATTATTCTGATTATCTTGTTTGGGAGTTAATCTCATTTACATATCAGCAGGCCTGCCAGCTTCAATAGCCCAGACAAAGTTGTAGGTTATATTTAGATAGCAAAAACAAAAGCGCCATCAAATTCTATAAATTATGAAAGTATTAGCATTATTAAGGCTCCATGCACACTAGCGTTTTTTATACGCTCAAAAAATGCTAGGGAAAAAAAGCTGGATGGAAAATGCTGATAATAGCGTTTTTGTGCCGGCTTGCAGAAGCGTTTTAGTAGCTTTTAAAAGCGTTGTCGTTTTATTAGTGTTTTTATAGTACATGTAGAAAAAAAAGCTCTATGCACAAGAGAGGTTTTTTTTAAGCTAAAAAAAAAACTGGAAAAATGCTAGATAAAAACAGTTGGTAATAGCATGTTTTAATAGTGTTTAGGAGCATTAGAGTTTTATAGGCATTTTTTTACAGTACATATAGAGAAATAAAATTAAAAAAATGTACAAAAAGCTGTTAGGAGAGTTTTATTAGCGTTTAGGAGTATTTAGCATTTTTTCTGCTGAAAAAGCACTCCAAAAAAACTCTACAAAAACTATTTTTTTCTGCTCCTAGGTGCTGAAGCTCAAAAAATGCTAAAAGACTAAAGTAGTGTGCATACACATATAGGATAACATTCTTTAGCTTTTAGGAGCAGAAAAAAAAGGTAACAGCTTCTAGGAGCTTAAAAAATGCTAGCGTACATGGAGCCTAAGGCTGGCCATACATTATACAATTATCTGCAGATTTTCTGCCCAATTTCCTTTAGATTTACCTTCAACTATGTAGTGCAAGGGCCTGCCTAATTGGATACAACTGAAAGTGTTGTTTAGGTTTGTCCTCCTATTATATGGTTTTTGGTAAATCTAAACCAAAAATCTGCAGATAATTGTATAATGTATGGCCAGCCTTAGTGTTTCTGCTGGGGAGGGAGGTGGAGTTGGGTTTTTACATCTTTGAATATGATATGCAAACCCCATTGAATAAGGGCAGTGCAGAGCAGGTGGTGGTTAGACAATGCAGCCACATAAAGTCCCTTTTTAAAATGTGTAATCCTTGAATTCAAATGGAACAGAGTCAAATGTTGTAAGCTGGGGCTCCATGTACACTAGCCTTTTTTAAGCTCCTAGAAGCTAAACAGTACTATCCTATGTATCCATGCACACTATTTTAGGCTAACAGTGCTTTTCAAGCTTCAGCGTTTAAATTGTACAGTTTTTCCAGCAGAAAATAAACACTGAACATTCCTAAACGTTTCTAAATGCTACTAAAACGCTCCTAACATCTTTTTTCAAGGCTTTTTGTTTGGGGGGGGGGGTGTGAGGGTTATCCAGCATTTTGCCAGCTTTTTTTAACTTAAAAAAAACGCTATTGTGCATGGAGACTAAAAGATTTAAAAAAAACGGATATCTGGTATTTCACTGAGGCTCCCCAATGTAGTCACAGGAAAGAATCCCCATTGTTCAGTATCTGTGAAAGTAGACATTACATGACAGTGAAGGCTTGCTGGTACAAACATGTTCTCCTAACCCATAATGAACCTGTAATCAGAGACTATAGGCTAATCTTTCTCCACCTTTTTACCATGAAGAAACCCTTAATATAACTTTCAGGTTTCAAGGGACACCTGCCAGTTCATGGCATTAACACCTCATGATACATTAGTGTGGTGGTCAGTGGGATGAATCCTTCTTCCATTGACAGTGGGAGAAATCCCTTTTACAAATAGCTTTAAAAAGATCATAGGTGTCAGAGGTTTTTATCTAAGGGGCAAATGATTGCTCATTGCTCAAGGAACCCAATAGCAACATTTGGGGGAATCCTGGTCAGGAAAGACTACTATAGACAATTAAAAATAGTTTTAGTATTTACTCTGCTGTGCTCTCTAAGGCTGCAGGCACCTCAAAGCTTACAGCAGAGTAAATATATGCACTTTTTTCTTTTGGATAGAGTAGGGAAGGATTAGAACACCTGTAAGGTTTTTGTTGCTATCCATGGCTCCATTAGAGAAATATCTCCTTACTCCCTGTCCTACTGTCAACATTTTCACACTGCAAGGAAAAATCTGCAACAGGGACACAACACACTGTGCACTTATTTATTTAGGTAAGCCCAATTTTGTAGCCATATTGAAAGAACACCTACTTTATATTTGTTACAGGTTCCCATTAACCTAACAAAGTGTAACTAAAAGGCAAAACTCTTTCTTATTAGTTTTGGTTAGGGTGGAGAGGGATTAGAACATCTGCCAGGTTTTTATTGCTGTCTGTGTCCCCGTTAAGGAGATTCACCCTATTTGTCCTGTTTACCATTATTATTAAAAGTGAAAGCAAAAGAAAATCCCAAATTTTGGGTTGTCCCCAGAAAAGTAATGAAAAGGAAACCTTTCAACGAGGACACTAGTTCTGGTGACCCGGGGGTCCCCAAGGAATTCCCTTAATTTTCTAGGACTACCTGTTTTGGCTATGGGACAGGAAGTGAAGGGAAAATCTCTGCAATGGGACAAATTTTTTATCCAAAAAAAAAAAAAAAGGATTGTCTATAGTTCTAATTTATGCAAGTACTACAAATTGCTGGTTACCCTTTTTGTTCCTTTTATTTGCTTACAAATCCTTACCTGCTCTCCCTCCCTGCTTTGTAACGTTTAGGAGGGGGCTGTAGAGTCATTTTTTACAATTCACCCTATAGCTACTGTGTTCACAGTTCTTCATTATCAGCTATAAACTAGATTTGAACACTGTCTGTCTTAACAAAGGGTAAAAAATTTAGAAACTGCTGTCTTGCATTGTTTGTTAATGAGGTAAAGCCTAATGTGTGTGGGGACAAAAACTGTATAACGGGGTTGAATGAAATAAACACCAGATTTCCTCATCCACACATTCAATGTGGATGCGGGAATCCTCTCCTGTGTCATTGTATTCTTACAGCGGGGAGACTTCCCTGCGATCAGAAAGGGCCTATTGCCTGTGGCGCTGATCAAGTGAAAGTATACGGACAGGGCAGCTGAACAGAAGTCGATTGGTAGATAAACATTTCTTTAACTACAGTGGACACACATGGAACAATATTCAGCTGGTCCCTGCTAAATTGGATGAATTTCAATCCATGTATGGCCAGATTTGGAATCAGCCATGACACCTTTTTAGAAACATCTAAAGGGTAAAAACTATTTTTAATTTTATTTTTGTATGCTTTGTAAATGAGAACACACAAACATATAAATGAGGCTCTCTCTAAATTGACAGCAAAAGTGAAAATGAATTTCCGGTTGGAAACAGATGGAACAATAATTTTATAATATTCAAACATTCTTCACATAAAAGATTTGTAAGGAAAAAATAATACATTTTGCATTTTTACAGCTATCCTCCACACCAACACTGCCCTGTGTGCCAAATGATTGTACTGAAAACTTTTCTTGGAAAGATAACCTACAGAGAAGCATTTTCCAACAAACTGGAAAATCATTTCACCAATAGCTTCCATTCCACCTGTAGTTAGATGCAGCATTGTACCTAGACTGATGCAATGTGATTTGTGTTAATTTCATTTTTTTTTTTGGATTATTATTATATGTTCTGTTGAACCTTCCTAAAGTTGTATGATATAGGGACCAACAGGCTTTTTTGGTTGACTGCAGATGTTATTACTTATCCAGATATAGCATTATTTATCTGAACACAAGATGCTAGATAGTCAAGGGATTTGGATTAAGATTTAAGAGGAAGAGAAGATCAAATATAGCTGGACTATCACCAAGGAAACAGGTTTACCTTCCCAACATATGTGCTCTATAAATACAATATACAAAAATGGAAAGGTTCTGTATATTTCTTTATAATGATTTACAAAACTCTTCATCTGCCAAAAAAAGCTCACAGTTAAAAACGATGACTGCTGCTTGTAGGTGGACCCCCTTTTCCTCTTGGAAAATGTGAAGAAACGAAAACAGAGCTATGTCAAAGAAACTCCATGTTTACACTCATTTTACAAGTGACAGGTTCTTAAGAAGGGTCTAAATATATATTGTAATGTTGCAAAAGAATATACAAAGAGACATCCTCATGCCACTGCATCTACTCTCCAATATCATTTTAAGTGCCCTAGACCCCCACCTCAAAAATGTATGGTACATTTATAAGCAAGTCAATGACTGATTTATGTCTCACTATTGGTTATTTGGGCTCTTCTGTGTTTCTATCAAATTGTTGTCCCCATCCCGGGCCTTCCACAGCATATTCAAGTTAAAAAAAAATGATTTTTAGTGCCGTTCTTGCTAGCTTAAAGTACAACTGAACGTGAATTCTTTTTATTTATTTTTATAGTTTTCGGTAGTGTGGAGAGTGAATAATACACCTGTCAGGTATTCTATTGTAGACCATCTGTCTGCGAAAGAAAATCCCAAAGTTTGGATGTTCGCCGGACCTGGAATAAAATTGAAAGCTTCCCAAGAGGACATTAGTTGTGGTGACCCTGGTGATTATCAGTGATTTCCTTAAATTTGGAAGGATTTCCTCTCACTTCCCATTGTGGCTATGGAACAGGAAGTAAAGTGAAACCCCACAATTGGACATTAATGAAAAACCTCATAGGGGCTATAACCCTCCCTTACTCTATCAACGCTATAAAAAAACCCATTGTCTTCAGTTTTACTTTAGTCACGTAATCTCACTCAAAGAGACTTAAAAACACTGACATTTCTGCAGAGCTGGACAGTCAATGGCTCTGATCATACCCTTCAGCTAAGATCACATGGCTAATGATTTAGAATGTGGCCATGTAGTCTTCGCTAACCAAATCCCACAGTAAGATTCCTTAGAATAAGCAAGCATATAGGCTGCCATTACCTTGTATGGGTACCCTAGAGCAGGAATGTCATCCTCCCCCCTTCCCCAAGCTTACTGCTACAGCAATTTAAAGATAAAAATCCTAAACTAAAAGCTCCAAATAATCACCTAAGTCCATTGTCACCTTACACACGGTCTCAAGTTCCATCTCTCTTCCTTGCTGTAGTATCAAAGGGTCTTCCTTCAGGGGTCCACACTGCTGCCTGAAGGTGTGGAGTATACTGGCTGTCAACTGGTGGTGTCCTTACAGTTCCTGAGGACTCCGGCAATGGTATAATGATGGCTGGGTAAAGGATGGCAGCAACACCGGTCGGCCTCCAGGCCCAAAATGTAGCACTAGATCACCAGTCTCTACTAATGCAAGAGACAAGCAAGTGCAAGAGATACATTATGGTGGAGTCAGCTAAGAAAAAAAAGAAGGGCTTATGGTGTTTTTTTGTGCAGAATGCATGGGTGGGATTTGTCAGGATACAGTGTTTAAAAGGACATCAATTTAGTCGCACAGCAAGTCAATGCTAAACAGCAAGGCAGACTGTCCAACACACCTACTACAAAGTTACAGATGTAGTCATAAAGCCTCCCTTAGCTGCTCCAAAGTAGCCCTGCAACAGAAACCTGACCCTGACCTCACATACCTCAACACTTCACTCCAAGCTACCTAAAGGAATGCAAGGGAGTCTTCATATACCACACCAAATTAAGTAGTCGGAGGAGCTTGAAGATCTACTAAATGCATTGAAGGTGGTGCATATGTCTCTGAAAGTCTCTCACCTACAGTGAGAAATCAGCCTCAGATCTGTTGTAGTTGGCTTCCCAGGTTGACAGGTGCAGGGTCACAAATACACAGAAAAACTGTTGCACTGATTTTGCATACCGACAGGCAGTCTAAATTGTGTCATTAATTTGATTGATAAATCTCATCCACAATGTCTAAATGCATACTCCAGAACACAAGATATCTTCATGTAGAACAAAATTAGCATTATGCCAAATTGGGCTGCTGCTAAAAATACTCCTATAGACAAGTAATATTTGATATAAAATGGAACAATCTGCATACGTTTAAAGCCTTTATAATATACCTATTTTGGCAACGCTCAACACACAAATTTCATACAGAGAAATACACTTTAGTTCTCTGTAAGCATTCCTGCTGGAAGCAAAAAATAATTTAGAGCAATAGAGTATCTGTAACTCATGACCATAAATAACACGCATTTTATTTGACAGTCTCCCTAATGTACCTTTCACAGAATACAAATAATCAGATCTCCTCTTTCTATTGTGCCTGCCACAAGATCCAGAAACTGTCCTACTTTGTTGTGCTGAGCTTTTAGAGCACAGCACCAGGACAATAATAATATGGCAGCCGGGCATGGAGAGTGTTCTTTTTATATACTAAAATTTGATGGAAAAGCACCTCCTGTCAAAGGATGGGCTCTAACAGCTGCTATCAGTACAACGTAATAACTACGATCACCTGCAATCAGCTAACAAAATGGAATCCATTTTCTAATATCAGACACGCTTCCCTCTGAAAAGCACTAACACAACACTAAAAGGTTAAAATTACGGCAAGATACAACATTTTGAATAAATTTTTTAAACAGTAAAATGTGGTAAAAAAAAAGGCAATTTATATTTAACATACAAAATAAGCATATGTTAGCAAAGTATTGCAAAGTGTTTTTTAAAAGATACTCCAGTCAAGGATTTCAAACAATTATGCTACATTTTTTCTATTTTGGGTCTGTGTTCTGTGTGTTACATAAATGTTTTTTTATGAAGGTTCAAGCTCACATTCTCTGAAGATACATGTATTTTACTAGGAGTGTCAATGTTTCCCCTCAAAACATCTGAATTGCAATGCTGACCTTCAGGTGCAGCCCAAACATTTTCCCCACTCAATTCCAGTGTATATTGTTTGGATGGAAGAAATGCAAAAACCACAAAAAAAAAAAATTGTACAAAAAAAATTCTTTCAAACATGGTCAAGAGATTTGGGGTATTCGAAGCCATCAATCCCTAATGCAGAGGTTTTCAAGTAAGTTCTATACCTTTGCAGCTGTGACGTGGAAAAATGTCTAGGTGAGTTCCAGCAGTGCAGTGTTTCCACCAATATTTCCTGCGCCATAGGTACCATTAGCACAGGAGGTCATAGGTGATGACACAAATCTCCTATAATAGAAAAGTCTGAAGGCCTATTCACTTTTGCAGGTTTTATGGCAGTATGAAGTGTAGAAATCCCAGTTTACAGTTTGTGGCTAGGTCACATCAATGTGCAGCTTAGCATGTCTCAAACGCATACCCACTGGAAGGAATAAGGGTAAATGCACAAAAAACACAAGCATTTTTTGGTGTTTTTAGTGTATCTGCACTATGGAAAAATGTATATTAATAACAATATCCCACTTTGCACTAAAGTAGTAAAACATAAATGTCTGTTACCAAGTGCAAATACGTGCGTGTCGCCAAAACAGTGCAGCTTGCAACGGCTTGAAAAGAGAAGCAAAGACCAACACCTGGCCATTGGACAGATAAAGCAAAAAAAAAAAAATTAAAACCAAAAACATATAATTTAAAAACATGAAAAGAGAAGATATAAATTACCAATACATCTAAGTGAATTCACTATGTGACCACGACAGTTTTTATTGTTTGAAGGGCTAGGGTGTACACAGTAATGTTGCGCTCAGAGTCTCTGTAGATCTTTACCAGTCATCTTCCAGGCAGTGTTACAATGTTGGCATGCTTCCATTACAAAAGCATATTAAGCAGTAATCTTTATGTATGCACAAGCAAAAAAATGTGTGTTCCACAGGAATCATTTCACATCTATTCATTCTCTGCCCATGGCGCAGTCAGGACAGACTGGCTGAGGTCAAGGCATCCAATAGTCAGTGGGATAAACTATGGGATTGTGCCTGAACAACTAACAATTTTATGGGGAAAACAATGCTGCAAGTGCTCTACACCAATAGACAGGACATTTAGACAATGGTATGACTCTGACCCTCGACAATTGTAGATATAATATATGGTACATCTGTATGCGGCACAACAAAAACTGTTACTACAGCATACAGGGAAGCAAGGAATCTTTATGTTGTGAGCTTCCTTTTTTTAATCAGGTTTTAACTTGTGCTGCCCATCAAGCCTGAATGTGTGTCCAAGGGACAGGCCCCAGCCTAATGTAGCAAGATAAGTTTGGACAGCACACAACTGTCTGCCCACATTTGCATTCCTTGTTCAATTTGCAGTAGTGTTCAATTGCCATTTATTTAAACCAGGCAGCAGCATGTCATAGGGCTTAAGGTGACCCTGTTGCCACAGAGTAACTCATATAAAGAAAGGGTAGCCCTGTAAAGAAGATAGTGTATTCTATACTCAACGTTTTAGGTGCTCATGTTTCAAAACACTGCTGCTTCAATGCTCTCCAACAGCTTCATGTATCCCACAATTCTGGGTGTGTAAATATCTACTCCCCAACTGCACAATATATCTTCTTTCACTGGCTTGTGCATCACTACAGGACTTACAAGTTAGGAGGAAGGAACCACACTGTGTAGTAAGTATTCAACTCAACCAAGTCAAATATCTGCAATGGCCTGGGACGATGTAAAGCGATGATGTTTTAAGATATGAGCCACCAGAAAGGCGGTATACATGTTTTTCTATAAGGGCCATAATGAAATGAAAGGTCTGACAGTGATTCAACCCTTTGTATACCCAAAAATAAAATAAGATTTACTTTCAGGACCCTGGGGCACCAACTCTCCCTTAAATTCACCAAGGCAATAACAGAACTCTGTTGATTGTTCCAATAAAGCTGTGTCACACACCCCTGTTCAATATACTGTTTCTAATGATGATTGCAGGTTCAGACGGCCTATAGCTATCTCACCCCCTGCTGAATTTTCCAAAAGAAAAACACAAATACCTTAGAAAACAATGTCTCACAGCCTGGCACATGTGCCAAGCAAAGGATGTCAACTGCAGTAGAAAAGGGGGAAAAGCTTTTCCAAGGGACATCAATTCCTTTTGTATTTCACGGTTCTTAAAAACATTAAAACTTAAGGTAAAAACAGTCGTTCTTGTTTTCTAAACAATGTCTTAGAAAATAAATGTAATGTCTCCAATGAGCACATTAACAGACACACTTGAACAGGGATGACTATTTCAGAGATGACTTTGGTATTCCTATAAACAAATACAAATTTATTAGTAATGTGCGCTTTTTAAAATTTTTATTTAGCATGTCAAATTATTAGAAGTCAATAAAGTGGCATAAATGGCATTCCTCTTTACCCTGCACTGACAATGTCTTTAAATGCTAAGCCGAAAGAATGGACCTTCAGCTGCAGCATCCAGATCCCCTTCAGGAAAATATGCCAATCAATTGAAGAGGAAAGTAAAGCAAGCAAAAGACTAAAGAAACTGAAAAGACAGGATTTGGAAAGACAGAGAATCTGAAGAACTCATGGTGACAGGAGGTCCAGTCCCTACAGCCCACAAAAGATGGGTGACATTTAGAAAGCTTGAAATAAACAAAAGCCCCCCCTGCAGAACCATATAAACCAGAGGGATTTGTAAACCTGTGTTCCAGTACTGATAGACTGCAGGATGCTACCATGCTCTGCTAGCTAGGGTAATTCAACCACTGGACTGTTACAAATATTTCACAATCACACTCTTCACAAAATAACCAGCAAATATAGGTAATAAAAAATGATAAAATACAATGGAATAACTAAGTACTGAGAAGACTTTGCTGTTGAGCGGGAATATCTAGTATAATGAACTGCAAAACATGCTCAAAGTGTCTCATGCCATTTCGTTTGATCTAACAGTACCTGTGTACAGAGGCTGTTGTAAGCTATTTTTTGCTCTCTGTATCATGTCACAGCTCTCAAGTAATATCCACACAGTAGCTGTGAGAAAGCTGTGTAAAAAAAAAATGACCTTACACATTTTGATTATCCTTTCTTTCCCCATCGGCTGTAATAATATTTTGTGATGATTAAGCAAACCACACAAGGTAAATCTTGGCTATCATGCCCATCTACTTTGGCCAGGCACTGTTTCAGTTTATCTTGCCAGCTGATAAACACCTATACAGTGGGTAAAGAAAATAATCATCCCCTTTAAAATAATCACATTTCGTTGCTATGCAGTCTGAATTGAAGACAGGCAAAGTTTTTGTTTTATCTAGCTGTGTTGCATCTTACAACATCCAAGTGAAAGATATAACACCAACATGTCAGAAAATAAAAAAAAAAAAAAAAAAAAAAAAAAATGAATGACAGAGTTGGAAACAGACCACCCCCTTGTGTCAGTATTGTGTTGAACCACCTTCTGCTTTAATTCCAGCCTTTAGTCTGTTGGGATATGTCTACTAACTTTGCGCATCTAGACTTTTCCATATTTGCCCACTCTTCTTTGCACAGCTGCTCAAGTTAGGATAAATGTGATATTGACTGTGGACTGCAGTATTCAAGTTATTCCATAAATTTTCAATGGGGTTTAAGCCTGGGCTCTGACTAGGCCAGTGGTGGCGAACCTATGGCACGTGTGCCGCAGCGGGCATGCAGAGCCCTCTCTGTTGAGATTTCACATGGCCATTCAGTGCGCTGCCAAGAATATAAAGTGGATATAAAAAGTCTACACATCCGTTAAAATGTCAGGTTTCTGGGATGTAAAAAAATTAGACGAAGATAAATCCTTTCAGAACTTTTTCCACCTTTAATGTAACCTAAAAACTGTACAACTCAGTTGAACAAACTGAAATCTTTTAGGTGGAGGGAAGTAAAAATAAAAAACTAATATGTTTGCATAAGTGGGCACACCCTTAAACTAATACTTTGTTGAAGCACCTTTTGACTTTATTACAGTCAAATTACTCAGTCTTTTTGGGTATGAGTCTATCAGCATGGCACATCTTGACTTGGAAATATTTGCCCACTCTTCCTTGTAAAAACACTCCAAATCTGTCAGATTGTGAGGGCACAGCCCTCTTCAGATCACCTAACAGATTTTCGATCAGATTCAAGTCTGGGCTCTGGAGGGGCCACTCCAAAACTTTAATCTTCTTCTGGTGAAGCCATTCCTTTGTTGACTTGGATGTATGCTTTGGGTCGTTGTCATGCTGAAGGATGAAGTTCCTCGTCATGTTCAGTTTTCTATTTGGAACTGTTCGAAATTCGCTCTACCCTGCCTAAGGCCCGAGGTTGTTTTTGTGCCAAACATATCTTTTGGAATTATGGCCAAAAAGTTCAACCTTGATTTCATCAGACCACAACACATTTTCCCACATGCTTTTGATAAACTTCAGATGTGTTTTTGCAAAATTTAGCCGCGCTTGGATGTTTTTCTTCGTAAGAAAAGGCTTCCATCTTGCCACTCTACCCCGTAGCCCAGACATATGAAGAATACAGGAGATTGTTGTCACATGTACAACACAGTCAGTAGTTGCCAGATATTCCTGCAGCTCCTTTAATGTTGCTGTAGGCCTCTTGGCAGCCTCCCAGACCAGTTTTCTTCTTGTCATCAATTTTGAAGGGACGTCCAGTTCTTGGTAATGTCACTGTAGAAGCATATTTTCTCCACTTGATGAGGACTGTCTTCACTGTGTTCCATGGTATATCTAATGCCTTGGAAATTCTTTTGTACCCTTCTCCTGACTGATACCTTTTTAACAATGAGATCCCTCTGATGCTTTGGAAGCTCTTCGTGGACCATGGCTTTTGCTGTAGGATGTGATTAAGCAAATGTCAGGAAAGACCTACTAGAACAACTGAACTTTATTAATCAGAGTTACTTTAAAATGACAGTTGTGTACTGATTCCTATTTAACATGATTTTGAATTTGATTGTTTAATTCTGAACACAGCTACGTACTCAGTTATAAGACGGTGTGCACACTTACACAACCACATTATTTTAGTTTTTTTATATGTTTACTTACCCCCCTAAAATATTTTAGTTTGTTTTTCAATTGAGTTGTACAGTTTATAGGTCACAATAAAAGGTGGAAAAAGTTCTGAAATTATGTATCTTTGTCTCATTTTTTTACATCACAGAAGCCTGACATTTGAATGAGTGTGTAGACTTTTTATATCCACTGTATATATTGGACTGGCTACGAGTTTTATTACATTCATTTTTATTAACACAAGATTTTAGTTTGTGCTGGTGGTCAGTGGAACTTTGCCTCCTTCTGCTGGTGGTCAGTGGAACATTGCCCTCTTGTGCTGATGGTCAGTGGAAGCTCCAACTGTGTTTTTCTTTTAAAGACAAAATGTTAATGTATGGGTTGTTTTTCTAAACTAAAACCTCAGTATTCAGGTTTAATTGCAGTGTTGGCAGTTTGCGATAAACACGTTTTTTTGCTGTTGTAATAATTTCATACTTACATAATAAAAGTGACCACTAATGTGTAGTATCAAACATCCAGAAAAGTCCCATATGTACCACAATGGCTATATATAGACAATGATATTAACAATTATATCCACAGTGTATATGTGTTCACTAATCTCCAGAGTTTTGTCACTCACAAAATAGTGGCACCTAGACTTCCGGTTTGCGGCTTGACGTCATCAGCCCACCCTACGCGTTACGTCACAACACGTAACGTGTCCTGATAAAGTCACGTGTTTTGACGTAACAATGACATCAAGCCGCAAACCGGACGTCTACGTGACACCATTTTGCGAGTGACAAAACTCTGGAGATTACTGTATCAGTGAGTTTTACATTGCGGTGTCCCAGGAGGACACATTTTAATGTGCGTGAATCCTATTTTAAATAAAGGCTGTGTTTGGTTGAACATACTACGCTAAATTCAGCGTTTTTTCTCTACATGACTATGGAGATCGGAGTGGATTCAATACAAGGTGTTGACAAAGATTGGGAAGAAGTTATACTTTAGACGTCATATACCTGCCCAGGTTAAAGAGAAAAGCACAGTTTGACCTGTCATTATGGGTCAAACGTTAAGGTGAGAGCATAAGTGTGTTGGAAGGTGGAAGAGCACTAAAGAGGTGTCACAGGAGCACTGTGCACAGGAATACAGTTGTGCAAATATATTTGCCCATATTAAGTCATCGTGGAGTATATGAATATATGGGACTCTTTTTGTTTGATGTCATACACAAAACCCTATCTTGATAACCTTCATGGGAAGCAAATTGCATGCATTCCTGCAACTAAGGCCAAGCTGCTTCCCTTACAAAGCTGTTACGATCACACCAGGACTTCTATAGACTAGTCAGAGAAGATTATGATTTTTTTTTTAAAAGACCCAATAAGAATGGTTGTGTAGCCAATATATAAACCACAAGTTGGGAGACAATAGGCCAATAAGACCATCTTAGAACCACCAAGATTTTGATTCTAAAAAGCCTATCCCTGATTGCTTAAAGCAGTATTAAACCCAAAAGCAAACATTTCTTATATTGCAGCTTACCAATTCTTAAATATGGTGGCTGCATTATTTTCTTTTTAAGGCTTTCTTTCCTTTATTTTAGAACCAGTACGTCTGTTGCTTTTCAACAGAACAAGCTCTCCTGCAAATGTAGCAGATCAAGTATTGAGACAAACCATCTACCACTGACACATGTGCTTACAATGATCAGTTTTTATTTGTTCATGTAAAACTTTTATCCCCAAAACACGAACGTTGCTGTAACTGCTTGTGTAACTGCAGTGTGAGATAGAGTTCGGCTTCAGTTTGCTAGTGTATCTAAATCTGCTAGTACACCTAATATTCCACTCTCCCTGGACTGACAATACTGCTGCCCAAAAGGTGCCCCTCTGCTTCTTCATTCAGAGTGGGGACAGTCTAATACAGGAGATTTGTTATTGGCCAGATCACCACATGAAAATATAAGAAAAGAAAAAAAAAAAAAGTAAAAAAAAATTACTTTTGGGTTTAAAGCATAACTTCACCTCCTGGAAAAAAATAAATGTATGTTTGCAGAAAAAATCTGTATGTCTTATTTTGTCTAGCAGGGGCCTGCAAAGCAATGCACCCATGATCTGAGGATCACGGTTGCAAAGACAAGCTCTTATAGACAAGTCCTACAGTTTTCAGCCCATACCTTAGCACTAGAAGAGTGTTCATCAGCCCCCTCACAGATCATTGAGAACTACAAGAAATCTGATGCA
The DNA here is from genome assembly GCF_062004578.1 of Staurois parvus. Taxonomy (NCBI): domain Eukaryota; kingdom Metazoa; phylum Chordata; class Amphibia; order Anura; family Ranidae; genus Staurois; species Staurois parvus. The sequence goes on from NW_028318142.1 coordinate 4,808,256, forward strand.
GTGGAAAACAGGACTTGTAGTTTATTTATTCACAGATCGCTGTGAATGAAGAATGTGGCTGCGAGAGCAAAGTCCCTAACACCCCAGCTGTTTTTTAAAGGTGACAGCAGGTACAGGGAGAGGAACCCCCATCCTCTATCACAGTTCACACAAAGAATCTGTGCAATTTACATTCGATAAAGGTGCAGTGCGATTTCAGCCGATTCATTTGAATGGGTTGAAATCATGCCGTACTTCAGCAAAAGTAGCACATGTACTACTTTAAAAAAAATGAACAGCAACCAGATTGCATGGTACTATTGTATCATACAATCTGGTGCAGGTAAACACACTGTTTGTGACCTACATTTTGGGTGTTGCCAACACTGAAACCTGCTGCAGATCGCAAGTGCAGTGCATTTTGAACGTGGTGCAGCCAGCAGGAAACTTGCCCTAATACATCTGTAAGTGCAGGAGGAAACAGCTTATACAAAAAATAGATATAAAATTGATTTGATGACACATAGCCAGTCTAGATGATAAATTTATAGTTTCTTGTTCACAGATTTCCTGGAATTAAGATCAATAAATCATTCGGGATCCAATGACAAGCACAAGCATAAACAGAAAATGTACAGTTAGGTCCATATATATTTGGACACAGGCACAATTTTAGTTTTTTCAGGTATTCACCAAAATATTTTCAAGCTATAGTTATATAATGGATATGGGCTGAGTGCACACTCTCAGGTTTAATTTGAGAGTATGTACATCCAAATTGGAGGAAGGGTTTAGGAATTACAGCTCTTAAGAGTAGCCATTCCCCCTTTTTCAAGGGACCAAAAGTAATTGGATAATTGAATTAAAAGCTGTTTCATGGCCAGGTGTGGGCTACGCCTTCGTTAATTCTTCATCAATTAAGCAGGTAAAAGGTCTGGAGTTGATTCTAAGTGTGGTATTTGAATTTGGAATCTATTGCTGTGAACCTACATCATGCGTTTAAAGGAGCGGTCCATGCAAGTGAAATAGGCCATTCTAAGGCTTCAAAAACAAAACAAATCCATCAGAGAAATAGCAGCAACATTAGGAGTGGCCAAATCAACAGTTTGGTACATTCTGAGGAAAGAAGAAATGCACTGGTGAGCTCAGCAACATAAAAAGGCATGGACGTCCATGGAAGACAACAGTGGTGGATGATTGCAGCATCCTCTCTATGGTAAAGAAAAACCCATACACAACATCCAGACAAGTGAAGGACACTCTCCAGGAGGTGGGCATATCATTGTCAAAGTCTACAATCCACAGAAGACTTCTCAAGAGCAAATACAGAGGGCTCACCACAAGGTGAAAACCATTCATAAGCCTGAAGAATAGAAAAGCCAGATTAGACGTTGCCAAAAAAAATCTAAAAAAAAGCCAGACCAGTTCTAGAAAAACATTTTTTGGAAGGATGAAATTAAGATTAACCTGTACCAGAATTATGGGAAGAAAACAGTGTGGAGAAGGCTTGGAACAGCTCATGATCCAAAGCACACAATGTCATCTGTAAAACATGGAGGAGGCAGTGTGATAGCATGGGCATGCATGGCTTCCAGTGGCACTGGGCCATTGGTGTTTATTGATGAGGTGACAGAAGACAGAAGCAGCCGGATGAATTCTGCAGTGTTTAGAGATATACTGTCAGCCCAGATTCAGCCAAATGCAGCAAAGTTGATTGGACAACGCTTCACAGTACAGATGGACAATGATCCAAAACACACTGCAAAAGCAACCCAGGAGCTTTTGAAGGAAAAGAAGTGGAATATCGTGCAATGGCCAAGTCAATCACCTGATCTCAGCCCAATTGAGCATGCATTTCACTTGCTGAAGGCAAACCTAAAAGGTAGAAAGACACACAAAGAACAACTGAAGACAGCTGCAGTTAGAGCCTGGCAAAGCATCAGAAAGAAGGAAACCCAGTCTTTGGTAATGTCCATGGTTTCCAGACTTCAGACAGTCATTACCAGTAAAGGAGTCTCAACAAAATATTAAAAATGAACATTTTATTTGTGATTATATTCATTTGTCCAATTACATTTGAGCCGCTGAAAATTGAGGGACTGTGTATAAAAATGGTTGCAGTTCCTAAAATTTGTACTTGATATATATGTTCAATCCCTGGAATTAAAGCTGAATGTCTGCAGTTCAAATTCATTTGGATTATTTCATTTTAATTTATTCTGGTGACATACAGAGGCAAAAGTATGAAGACTGTGCCTGTGTCCAAATATATATGGACCTAACTGCATATCCCACTTGTCTAAAAATCTTAGATGATCCAAATGTGAAAGGTGCGCAACAAGAACACTTTCTTTTGGAAATCAGCTTCTTTTTTCAGAGCAGTTTAACACTGGCGTAACAGAATCTAACAATTGTAATAGGCAAAATTAAAGTGTTACTAAACCCACAACAGTAAAATCAGTCTGTATATGCAGTAAAGCATGCTTGATACACTCACTACGGGGTTAATCCTCTGCATTGTGTAAAATGCTGTTTGATCCTGACTTCTCTGATCCTGCCCTTTTTCCAGTGCACCCCTCTTATCTCTTGAGAAGACATTATGTGGAGACCATCCACCATATTGGTTGATTCTGGCAAAAGAGTTGGGTTAGACAGGCCATAGCAAAATCTTAGTTTAGGTAAAAAAAATAATAATAAATAAAAATGATATAGCATTTACATCACTAGAGTCCCCTTGAGATGATATCACTCCTCTTCTGGCTTCTGATAGGATACATCAATGGACAATGATGTGAACATTCAAGAAATGACCCCACCAGAACAAAACAGAAAAAAGAGTGAATGATCAAGATCCAAAAGTTCCATGACCATGGGTTTAACATAAAAAGAGTATTTTTTCCATTCCAATGATACAGCTGGGCTCTAAAGTGGTTCTAAAGCCTATAAATGTTTACCTTAATGCATTCCCTGCAATAAAAGAAAAAAAGGTTTAGGTAACAGTACCACCCCATCACCCCTCCTGACACATCTCGAGTCCTCACTCAATCCAGCACTGTGCCCATCTGTAGCAGCATTCTCCCATCACTTCCTGGTCTCACAAGCTTTGCTGAGGCACATGCTCAGTTGGTGTGTATTGCTAGAGAGGTTTTTGTTTTTCTTGGGAGAGTGCATGTGATCAGCACAGGGACGATCAGCACTGCCCAGACAGAGGTCAGGGGTTCTGTATCTTCCTAGAGCAGAAAGAAAATTCCCCCTACAAGCCTTAACATGTACTCCGATGGAAACTGATAGAAGTCGCTAGACTGCTCGAACTGCTGATGATAAAAGGTATTTAGCAGTTTATATTTACTGAAATAATTGCATTTCCATGTAGTGTGTACCATGGGAGACCATATAGAGCAGTGGTTCTCAACCTTTCTGATGCTGCGACCCCTTAATACAGTTCCTCATGTTGTGGTGACCCCCAACCATAAAATTATTTTCGTTGCTACTTCATAACTGTAATTTTGCAGTGGGAGGAGTAGTGCCACGTCATTGGTGTCAGTGGGAGGAATAGTGTCCCATCACTGATGTCAATGGGAGGAATAGTGCCCCATCATTGGTATCAGTGGTAGGAATAGTGCCCCATCATTGGTGTCAGTGGTAGGAATAGTGCCCCGTCATTGGTGTCAGTGGGAGGAATAGTGCCCCGTCATTGGTGTCAGTGGGAGGAATAGTGCCCCGTCATTGGTGTCAGTGGGAGGAATAGTGCCCCGTCATTGGTGTCAGTGGGAGGAATAGTGCCCCGTCATTGGTGTCAGTGGGAGGAATAGTGCCCCGTCATTGGTGTCAGTGGGAGGAATAGTGCCCCGTCATTGGTGTCAGTGGGAGGAATAGTGCCCCGTCATTGGTGTCAGTGGGAGGAATAGTGCCCCGTCATTGGTGTCAGTGGGAGGAATAGTGCCCCGTCATTGGTGTCAGTGGGAGGAATAGTGCCACGTCATTGGTGTCAGTGGGGGGAATAGTGCCCCGTCATTGGTGTCAGTGGGGGGAATAGTGTCCCGTCATAGGTGTAAGTGGGGGGAATACTGCCCCGTCATAGGTGTCAGTGGAAGGAATAGTGCCCCATCATTGGTGTCAGTGGGAGGAATAGTGCCCCATCATTGGTGTCAGTGGGAGGAATAGTGCCCCATCATTGGTGTCAGTGGTAGGAATAGTGCCCCATCATTGGTGTCAGTGGTAGGAATAGTGCCCCATCATTGGTGTCAGTGGTAGGAATAGTGCCCCATCATAGGTGTCAGTGGGGGGAATAGTGCCCCATCATAGGTGTCAGTGGGGGGAATAGTGCCCCATCATAGGTGTCAGTGGGGGGAATAGTGCCCCATCATAGGTGTCAGTGGGGGGAATAGTGCCCATCATTGGTGTCAGTGGGAGGAATAGTGCCCCGTCATTGGTGTCAGTGGGAGGAATAGTGCCCCGTCATTGGTGTCAGTGGGAGGAATAGTGCCCCATCATTGGTGTCAGTGGGAGGAATAGTGCCCCATCATTGGTGTCAGTGGGAGGAATAGTGCCCCATCATTGGTGTCAGTGGGAGGAATAGTGCCCCATCATTGGTGTCAGTGGGAGGAATAGTGCCCCATCATTGGTGTCAGTGGTAGGAATAGTGCCCCATCATTGGTGTCAGTGGGAGGAATAGTGCCCCATCATAGGTGTCAGTGGGGGGAATAGTGCCCCATCATAGGTGTCAGTGGGGGGAATAGTGCCCCATCATAGGTGTCAGTGGGGGGAATAGTGCCCATCATTGGTGTCAGTGGGAGGAATAGTGCCCCGTCATTGGTGTCAGTGGGAGGAATAGTGCCCCGTCATTGGTGTCAGTGGGAGGAATAGTGCCCCGTCATTGGTGTCAGTGGGGGGAATAGTGCCCCATCATTGGTGTCAGCGGGGGGAATAGTGCCCCATCATTGGTGTCAGCGGGGGGAATAGTGCCCCATCACTGGTGTCAGCGGGAGGAAAAGTGTCCCATCACTGGTGTCAGCGGGAGGAAAAGTGTCCCATCACTGGTGTCAGCGGGAGGAAAAGTGTCCCATCACTGGTGTCAGCGGGAGGAAAAGTGTCCCATCACTGGTGTCAGTGGGAGGAAAAGTGTCCCATCACTGGTGTCAGTGGGAGGAAAAGTGCCCCAACATTGGTATCAGTGGGAGGAATAGTGCCCCATCGTTGGTGTCAGTGGGGGAGGAATAGTGCCCCATCGTTGGTGTCAGTGGGGGAGGAATAGTGCCCCATCGTTGGTGTCAGTGGGGGAGGAACAGTGCCCCATCGTTGGTGTCAGTGGGGGGAGGAATATTGCCCCATCGTTGGTGTCAGTGGGGGGAGGAATATTGCCCCATCGTTGGTGTCAGTGGGGGGAGGAATATTGCCCCATCGTTGGTGTCAGTGGGGGGAGGAATATTGCCCCATCGTTGGTGTCAGTGGGGGGAGGAATCGTGCCTCATCGTTGGTGTCAGTGGGGGGAGGAATCGTGCCTCATCGTTGGTGTCAGTGGGAGGAATCGTGCCCCATCATTGGTATTAGTGAATCCAATGATGGGGCACTATTCCTCCCACTGACACCAATGATACTTACCTTGCTGACCCCTGCTCCAGCCTGGGCTCGCTCCCTCCCTCCCTCTCTCCCTCTCCCATGGTACAGACACTTACCTGTCAGCTGTCTTCCTTCTCCGGCCGCTCTCCTCCTCTTCACCCGCTCGATCTTCGCGGTGCCGCTCGGCTCCTCCTCTCCAAGCTTCACCTCCTCGCCGGTGATTGGCCGCCTGTGTGCCTCTCCTGAGCTACAGTTCCGGCGGCCAATCACCGGCGAGGATTGATCCCGAGAGTGTGTCCAGATGACAGGGGCGCCTTGTCATCCCGCCCACACCTGGAGACGGATAGAGCAGCGGTGTCTCGGTTCCTAACACCATCGGAAATATGTATTTTCCGATGGTCTTAGGCGACCCCTTTGAAAGAGTCGTTCGACCCCCAAAGGGGTCGCGACCCCCAGGTTGAGAACCGCTAATATAGAGTGAATGCAGGGTCCTGGGTTTAGTAACACTTTAAGAGGGAAAAACTTATTTTATTATAACTTGCATACATGGCATTTTAATGTTTTTTTTTACATTAGGTTTACAAAATCTTTATTTTTCAAATATACGTTAAATACAGAATGCTTTTATGAAAAAATGTTAGATACTATTGCTATACTAGGCTATTAAGAAAACCCAGCATTTTCTGCTCACTTGTTGACTTCTTGGGGTTTATTTACTAAACCTTGTTGACTCAGAATCTTGGGCACCTGTGCATGGTAGCCAATCAGCTTCTAACCTCAGCATGTTCAGTTAAGCTTCAGCAATAAAACCTGGAAGCTGATTGGTTTTTATGCAGAAGTGGACAAGATTCTGAGTCAACCAGGTTTAGTAAATAAACCCCCTCCTGTCTAACTGAAAATCCATAAAGGTCCATATATGTTAGGAGAAAAGGAAGAAGGTGTTTGCCTCTTCTGTCTCAATTTTTGTGAAAAGACCTAGACACCGGGAGATAAAATTACACATACTATGCACAGCATTAACAGTATGTCTGGAACCAGCTAAAAGTTGCAGTGTACAGCCCACAACACAAGGAAGCGAAAAATGAATTGTCCTATGTGGGAAAAATTTCTGTAAATCTTTATTGTGAGCAACAAAAGGGGGTAGGAAACACTAAAACACAAACTCTGTGTTGAGGCTGATCCCTATACATTACACATACTCAACATTAAATAAGAAGTTTGAAAAACCCTAATCAGAACTACCTGTTTTGCAGAATTTGTTCAAGTTCCAAGTCAGTCAACAGCCCCTGTCAAATACATTTTATATATCCTGCCTGAAGAGTAAAGTATGTTCCCTGTATTTGCTGATGTGGATAGATTTTAATATGAGAGTCACAAAAACTGCCGATTTTATCACTTTTCAATGAGTAGTTTAAACCAGCTGTAGATCACCACCTCAATCCCATAATATGCTAGAAATCTGCATAGCATAATAGATGTCCTACCATCAGGTTTCTTCCTTTCTTCTCCTCTTTCATATCATATCTAATAACAAAGTCTATAAAAAATACCCAAGATGGATACCGCTGCATTATGCAAAACATTTTGTTGTGAGAATTCTTTATTTTACAGCTTGTTGTTACTGAAAATAAAGTTCTGACATTTAGAAGCTAAATGTTTATAGTCCTCTCTTCCCTGAAATCTATAAGGCTGGCAATACACTGCTAAAATGATGGCTGATTCCTCCTGGTTTGGCTTAAATCCAAGCAGTTTATGGCCCTGCCGGCACCGATGGCTGGTTTAAACAACTTTGGTTGAAGTAGCTTGTTGGCCAAACAGCACCTGTATCCAGTCAGATGCAGCCACTGTTTGGGTTTTCTGATACGATAGCCTGGCAAGAGTGTTTGTCCATCTGCACATTTGTGTATAACCAGTCTACAACCAGGGTCCCCCTAACCTTGCCTTGATTGTAACTGTACTGTCTCCCTTTATTTTTAAAAACACTGTGCAAACTAAGGCTATATATAAATCCTGTATAATAATAATGTTACAGCAAACCTGTCAAGAACATCCATATGCACCAAGTGACAATTTTGACAAAGTACAGGCTCCCCCATTGAGAAACTGCAATCTTCCTTTTGGCTTATGTGGAAAACCCTTACTATTATACAGAAGGCCTTGTCATCTGCTCAACCTAAACCCAAGCCTCGCCCTTTCTCCAAGGTGAGGTTTGCCTCCATAATTCAATACTCAAATGTGGGAGCCTCTGCTTGACACTGAGACTCTCACATTGGACTATTAGATGACGGAGTTTAGTGGCAAGCCAAGCAGAAGCCGAGAACCTTTATATAAGAGATGGGGATCCATTGAGAGACTGCAATCTTCCTTTCGGCTTATGTGCAAAACCCTTACTATTATACAGAAGGCCTGATCTTCTGCTCAACCTAAAGCCAAGCCTCGCCCCTTTCTCCAAGGTGAGGTTTGCCTCCATAATTCAATACTCAAATGTGGGAGTCTCTGCTTGACACTGAGACTCTCACATTGGACTATTAGATGACGGAGTTTAGTGGCAAGCCAAGCAGAAGCCGAGAACCTTTATATAAGATGGGGATCCTGGAGAGATGCACAGAAATAGGTAAACGATTACACCAAACATCCTTGTAGGCTTAGCAAACTGGCTGTACTTTCCTAGTATTCTTAACCTATACAAAAGCATGCACATGCTCGTTTTAAAGACAACCTCACTCCTGAGATCTCAAATAGTAGCTACAACCCCCCCACTCCCCCTGTCCCCTAACCTCCATGCCTCTAAGCTCCTTTCCAGCATCAAGGCCTGCTACACCCCATCTTTGTATCTCAAATATAAGAATTTTTCAGGACAGGCACTGTTTTAAGTTCAGAATTAATATTACATTTAAATAATTGATTATGTATCTGAAGATGTTAAATTATGATATATATATGGCAAAGTATACAACTTGCAGCGTGTTACACAAGAAGGTCATACAGATGGCAAGATCTCAGCAAATTGGCATCAAAGGAAGAGCATGACCTTGGAATCACTGCTGGTGTGATCATGTGATCCAAATGACCTCCTCATAATTAGAGCGGCAGTGAGTGTGTGTGTGTGTGTGTGTGTGTGTTAGACAACGCACAACAATAACAAAATATGCAAGGAAATTCCAAACATTTTCTCATACACGGATATATCCTAAACTATAGCTATTGCTAATATTTACAGCTGATGTCCTTTCAAAAATCCAGATAGCACAAAAACATGGCAAAGAGATTATTAAATATACATACACAGAAAATGAGATATTAAAAAAGGAAATCCATAGTAAAAACAATTTAATCTTGTATGCATAGAAGATAAGGCTAGAACAGTGTTTGAAAATAAAATGAAAATATAACTATACAGCACTTGAGAGTACGAGGAAGTGCAGAGTAGAGTAAGCCATGGTAACCACTGTGAACTTACATTTTTTTTGACAGTTTTACGCAAAGAAAATTCATTATGGTTGCTATGGGTTACTGTATTGTGCTTTTTCCTATTGTATCTATTGTATCAACAAATACAGTTGCCCAACAGAAGGCCTATGACCATGATCCTTATTTTCTTCCCAAATACGATGCCCGAACGGATGGCATTATTTTAAAGCCATACCAGCTTTCGATTCAGACAGACATTCTCATAGGAGTGGTTCACCAACAGTCATAAACCAGACAGAGTGCAAATCACTATTCACTATGATGACATGCATAGAAAACAACTTTTCTAATCCAGATTACATAGGGGTGCTTTAGAAAGAGCAAAAACACCAATCTGCCTAGTCAGATTCAGCTATAATCCCTTAATTAACCATATCAAAACAGTAAGTACGAGGTACTGCAGGCACAGCTATACCATGCCATTAAGCTATTAATCTGTAGTGTCTATATGCATGTAGGAGGATGATCACATATCCTATACCCACCCTCTGTCATATACCATCACATAAAGTGCAGTATGTTCTAGCAATCTGACACATAAAAGGAAAAACCAATCCACAGATGAGAAAAAAAAAAAAAAAGGGCAAACAAATAAATGTTATATATAAAAAAAAAAGTAACAAAACCAAACAAGCCAGCAGGGCTTAAAAACAGGGGAACTGGCATAGATCAAATGAACCTGACAAAGAGGCTAAACAAGAAATCATAGGTATGGCAACGGAATATCTTGATTCCAGCTTAAGCTTCTGTCCAGCAGCAGAAGCAGCACACAAGAAAAACTCCTTATGTAAAGGCATCCGAGAGTCTGCTCATTTACAGCATTGCAGAAGATACAGAATGAAGCCATGCACTTCTCTACGAGGAAAAGGATCATCTGTTATCAAATACCAGGTAGTAGCATCCTTCTAGGAATAGAACCGTTTAGAAGCAAGCTCCGATCTGAACATCCCTGTAAAATGAGGGCCTTGCTAACATACCATCAGATTTCTTGGGATACATTCCTCGTTTTAATATTCCTTATCGGCAGCATCCCTTCTCCATAGTGATGCTCAGTGACTCGATTCTTTGATCAATAACACTGAAAGGACCCTTTTTTTTCTCCAAGATCTCCTATTCCAGTCTCAAGCTTGACACTATTCAGCCACATCCACATGCACACCAGAGATACGAGTGCTATCTGACTGTCTTTCAACAATCTCTGGTTGCAAAGCAGAACCACAAGGCACAGCAGCTACAGAGGTGGAATGCTGACTTGTCTGCATCACACATACACTCACCCACTTGCACACGGCAATGCATCAGTGGACAGCTCTCAGGCTTCATCCACGCACATTACTCATTAGGAGGATTCTCTTTTTTTTTACATCCCTAGCAAAAAGTGATTTTTTTTTCTGTTTCTTACACTGAAGCATGTGTTAGAGGAAAACATTCCCCAGCGACAACCACCCTCCTTCCCCCTTCTGCTGTTCTTTTATTAACAAATGCTGCCGTTTCATTAGATATTAAGGACAAAAGGCAGGATCAGGAGCTGTATGTTACAGACAAATCGTATATAAAGAAAGGAGACAGCATTCAAATATTTAATGGAAGGCCGTTTAGACGTCTCTCTGCCCTGTGTATCCAGGCATGGGTGGCTCAGTCTCATGGGAGGCTGCATTGAACAGCTGAGGCGCACAAGAAAACATGGCCTGGATGCCCCAGAAACACTGAAGCTGGTACTACCAGCTATGCACCTGGCACAAACATAAACTTCAGAGGGCTGCCAATGTCCGATCACAGTCGGCGATATAGAAAAGGGAGGTGCAATATGTAGCGTCTGGCACGCTATGCATATAGAAATTCTGTATTAAATTGTATTTTTATTAAGTAGCAATCTTTGTTCTGATCAATTAAACAAAAAATGAATTGGTAAGGAGAATAAGAACACACAAAACAGAGGACTACATTTTAAAAACCACCATAATTTAATCAATACATTAGGAGCACAACTGGCTTGGGCAGTATGTAATAAATACCATGTACATTCGGTCATGTGTACTGCTAGAAGCCACCAGTAAAAGGAAAAAAAAAGAAAAAAGCTTCCAGTCAAGAAAGGGTTAACCAGATCAACAACGCAGCTAATGGGTTAACGTTGCCTGTGCATCACTGGGGAGGAATCCTGAATGAAGTTTCATAAAATCTCCAGTGAAAATGAAAACAAGATTAATTCTCAGCAGAAGGCAATGAGGATGAAACAGATACACAGAGAAAGGAAAAAAAGGATCACCTTTAAAAGGATGCATACATCCAAAAGTAACAGCTGGTGCATTGTGTGAACATCTCGGCTGGTCTCTGTGTTGAGCACCCCATGCACAAAGCAGCGAGGGCTCCCCACCTATCTCCTCCCCCTCTCTCTCTCTCTCTCTCTCTCTCGCTCCCTCGGTGTGAAGGTAGAGGACAGGCAGTGCTGAGGCGACAAAAGCCTTTTTCTGTGCACTACAAACTACAGAGAGCGAGATGCTCATAGGCAGTGGGCGGGATGTTCCAATGCCAGCCGTGTTACTGTCTGCAGGGCCCTCACACACAGACACACACACAGGGCAACAAACGCATCCCTGGGAGACTCCCATGCAGGAAAACATTATTACACCAGTCTGAGGAACACGTAATTGCTGCATGAAATGGAAGGAATGACATAACGGGGGAAAGCTATAACACTGAGATCCTTTCAGTAGCCGGCCAGTGAAACAAGGAGGAACCCTGTGATTAGAAAAAAACTAAAAATGCTCAGTCCACTCAAGTGGGAATTACAGAGCAAGAAAAACCCCAGCAGACACCCACAGCTGTCAAAGGACGAGGCTGTAACATTATAGTTCCAAGTTCTCCACATGCCAGCTCAAATACTGTTGTGTGATTGTATGTACATTGGTGATCTGTGCAAGAATGATGTCAAATCCACAGAATATTTTGCTATGGCTTCTGACGGTCAGACCAGGGCTAAACCTGATGGGTGATTTCATCTGTTGTAAGAGAAGACCTTTTCAATGGATCTACTTTTTCAAATCTGGAGGAAAGGCCAAGAGTCTGTATAGTCCACAGCAACCACATGGCTCTCTCATGCTTACCTGGACTAGAAAAGTGATAGGCCGTGTAACTGTTGTTATGAGCAATACAAGCGCCTTTCTATTTTTAATAAAACAGATTCCGTTTGGGGAGGGGCTGTGAAAACTGGACTTGCTGCCCATACTAAAGTGTAACTCCAGTAACATGTTTTTAATTTTTTAGTTCCCCCTTCACCCCTCTGGGGGGCATGGTGTCACACAAGGTGGGTTCACAGCACTCCAGGACTGAGCAGTACTCACACGTCATAAACCTAACATGAAAGCGCCGGTTGTAGTCTCCATGGAATGCTCATGTAACAGGCTGACAGTGCAGTGACAGTGTCACCCAGTGGCGGACTGACCATTTGGAAACTCGAGCACTGCCCGAGGGCCCGGGGTCAGTAGGGGGCTCCATGAGATGCCCCTGGTACCTGTTTCATAGGCTTTTTTAAGTTTGGGCAAGGACACAGGGGCCCCATGATCCCCTATTGCCAGGGGGTCCCATGAGTTGTCAGTCCGCCCCTGGTGTCACCCCATAACAAAGTGCACACATGCTACACATAATGACATTCAGTGTTTAGTAGTCTGAGCCCAGGCTGATATAGTGATGCTCCCCCAGGAGGTGTGTCCAAGATAGTCTAGGCTAAGAGAACATGGAGACAGCTAATGACTGAAGAAAAGTACTGCAACAACAGCGTTTTTTTTCACTTAGGCTTTGATATTTTTTTTACCCCCAAAAATTGTAATATTAAAGTATTCTGACAAAATGGTTATCAAGGAATTGTGGTTTCAATATAACAGAGCAAAACGGTGATGCTTAATATGACAGTTTACTTCGTAATTTAGGAGAGCATCTTTTCAATTCTGATTGCAACCCTCATCACAGGAAAAAAAAAATCATCTATTCGTGCAAATTGCTATCATTAGGATAAGATCAAGTCTGATTTGAATGGACACAAAAAATAGCTCAACAGCATTTTTCATGATTGCTAAAATTCTGAATGACATTGCACACTCAGTAAACACAAACGTTACCTAGGTCATCAACAGTATTTTTTGGGACCAGGCATTAAAAGGGGAAAGGGTATTTGTACATTTTTTTTTATGTTTTACGTATTTTTATTTAAAAAGAAGTATGGCTGTCCCTCAAAGGAGGCCAGATTTAATCCTCCCAAGTACCTCTGTAGCATTAAATAATTTAGAATATTGATCTATAGCTGTTATCAGCAAGCAAGAGATAACTGGCTGGATCCACTTTGCCCTATTAGAAGATGGCTGCTGCAGCTCACAGGAAGAACCAAAAGGTTTCATGGCACTTCCCCTTTAAACACAGTTCAAAAGCATGATCTAATACTAACAGATTCAACTTGTGGCTCAGTGCAGGACCACAGCTGTCAATGACAGCTCAGTTTTAAAAGGCACTTGGAGAAACAAATATAGTTACAGCCTTCTTTTTGAAACAGCCTGGATCTAAAGTGATAAACAAATAATGAAGGATCCATTCACATATACAGTTTACCGGACGTAGTTTCCTATGAAATCAACATAAAAGCATGCTGACATGCAATGTAAAGTGCATTTTGACATGCTATAAAATTGTAAAGGAAAATGCATCAAGCAAAAATACAAGTGTGAAAGTATTCTTACATCTGTAATCCCCTGAACAGCAAAGCTCAGACTGGGAGAGGGAGGGCTAGCATTGTGAGTTCAGCTCTACTGTATTGCATAATGCCGTCCAACACCTGGGGCGTGTTCACAGCAGGAGAGAGTAGATTGTGTTCATGCCTGTCCTCCAATTAGCAGGAAATTGAGCAAGCTGTATTGCGAACCAGCAGTTCATAAACGTACGGTCACCAATCTGGTTATGATTTCTAGTTGGTGTGTCTGGATCACAGCACTTGATAAACAGAAACAATCTTTTGACAGGTAAGGCAGTTTAGTTATTGCTTTAAACTCTGCACTTACTGTAGCTGTTTGCCTGGATTCCAGGAGATAGCAGATGAAACCAGAGTGCAGAGGTGGACAATGGCATCTGAAACTCCTGAACCATGGGATGCAAAAGAATTTTCAACAGATTATCTCTACAAGACAACGATGCTTAAGAGGCCAGGTCAGTAATAAACTTTTTCTTTGGAGGGAGTGCTTCTTATTACTTTCCTTAAAATAGTGACTGGGTCAATTTAAACCCTATCTCTTGTATATCAACTTTAACTTGCTTGAACCTAAGCGGCAGAACAGCCATGGTCATCTGAAGGACAAGAGGAGAGGCTTAGCACCAGAAAGTCGTATGACCAAATATCAGCTTAGGCAGAAACCAGGTTTACGTCCAGGAACTTGGATCTAGGGGGCTTCATGGGGATTGATCTAAAAACTAACACTCATGCTTGGATGCATCATAGCACTGTTATTACCTTAGAAATGTTTTAGGCCAGGTCAGGTTCACTTTAACTAACAATTATGGTATAGATGCCGTTATATCAGCGTCCTGCTGCTTCAAGGTTAGGCCTCTGGTTAACTATTGAGGAAAGCTGAAGTTTATTGATAGTAGCATAGCGATAAATAGATACATCATTAGTCCTGTTCATTTGGTCCATTTGTAGATCTGACAGAAAATCACCATTCTGGCCTTGCCTAGCCAAAACTGCTACACCATCTCCTCTGCAGAGACAGATGAAGCAGTGTTTATACAATATTGTTATTCTTTTTCATTTGCATTGAAATTGTTTGCCATCATTTTTCCAAAGGCCTTGGGATACTGGCAACACAAAGAAATGAAAATGTGCACAGGATTGAAAGAGGCTAAGAGAAAGAGAAGCATCAGTTCTATGAGTCTGAAGACCGCAGAGGAAAACACAGTATATCTATTCTATATTGAAACATGCACAATAAAGAAAAATCCCTTTAATGCCTCCCTATTCTCCCGTTACATTGCATACGTACCCTATGTAAATTACCTCACCTATTATTAGTAGTAAAGTAATAAAACTGTAGCTAAACTCCAGGCGGCTAAAGAAAGACCCATTTATCTCACATTTAAAAAAAAAATGTATTTAAAATAAATAGCATCTGCATGAGTACCTGATTCTGTATTTACATTAGTTTTTTTTTTTTTTACATCCCATATAATCACATTTAACTGGTTAATTCATGCCACCATAACTATGGTCCTGAACTTACAGCCAAATAAAATTGGTCAAGTTCCCACTGGCAACTTATTAAATACTTATTTCGATCTCAACCTTCAAGGTTATTTCCGGAAAGTCCCTGCCAAGGGCACTGTGTCCTAGGTTTCCATGCAATGGGAAGCTCTTAAACTTGTAAATAGGGGGTCAAAAGCAAGAAATACTGGGACCAAAGCATGAAATACTGGAAGAAAAACTAGTTTGGGAAATTTTTCCAATAGGCAACAAGGTCAGATGACATCCCCTACCTATACTTTAAAACATTCTTTGATTTTAATACCTTATACGACATACTCATTTATCAATTTCTTGAAAGCTGATACCATACCTAAAACTAAAATACTCTTTTTACCGCGGTCTTCCATAGACTCAGACAAGATGTTTATGAATGTTGTTTTTTCTATGCTATAGCAGTTTTAATTATGAATTTGAAGCCCAAGTCAATTTTTTTTTCCACTTTAGACAGAGCAGGGGTTATACTGTCTGTCAGACTAAATTGGCAACTGTATCACTATTGGGGAGGTATTCCATCACTTCCTGCCAGAACAAGACGTGAAAGGAAACCTCGTCAAGGGAACACTGAAAAGAAAAAAAAAAAGTAAATTTTTTTTCGTAGAATGAGCAAAAAGATGAAAACAGAGCACAATGGCCTCCTAAATTAAGTTTATGTAAATGTAAATCAGGTTACACTGAAATAGGAGGTTAATAGCTCACTGGATTTCTGGCAGATCAATGGGTATTTCTCTCTACTTTAGTACTACTACTGAAAAAAGATAGATGATGGGGAAATGTGCATTTATTGCAGGGATGTTATAAATGTTTTTATTTCTTTAATTTTGCCCAGTGACAAACTTTAAACTCAAACATCCTCTAACAAACGACTGTGCCCTTGAATTTAACAAATATCTAAAGGCATAACAAAGAAAATTGTAAATTTACATCTGTCTCTATGATGATCTCTTTTCTTTTAGCACCTAATATCATACAGTGTGACAATTAACATAGTTGGCATCTGCAGTACTCACCTGAACTTCAAATTTGGTTATCTAGTGAACTTATGAAATAAAAAGCTCCTTTTATATTCATACCTACTGTAAGGGATTAACTTGAAATTCAAATCAACTTCATCTTACAGATTCTTACAAACATGTAATTCTTTATAATCCTTGTCCAGAGAGCCATCCTTTTTCAAACATGCTCAATCTGAGGCAGTTCTAGACATATCCCATCATAGCCAGAATGACGAAAACCAGCTACTTTCCACATTGACTGAGAAATCAGTTCTACTATATCCCCGACTCAAATCTAAACATTTGTACAAGTTCATTACTCCCATCTTGGTAGCCATGACTAATACAACAAAAATGAAAAACTGGATATCTACTACTAAACTGCACTTATTTAAAAAGAATAAAATAGATCAGGTTGATTAAATCGCTAGCAGCTAGAATTCATATATTTCAAAATAAAACTAGGGAGCACTAGAATATTTACCTTTCTAAAACTAATTTTTTTTATATGTTTTCATTTCTCTGTAGTCAGAAAACAAAAAGTCTATGAACCAAAGTTAATTTAATGAGCTTCGGTTTGTCTGTTTACCAATTTCCTATTCTATTTTGTCTTTATGAGAATAAATGTACACTTATTAAAAAAATGTGGGAGTTCATCAACTTTGACATACAGCAAGGCAAAGCAAAATCAAAGCAGAGAAACAAATTATGAGACAACAGAAATTCTTACTTCTTCTGTTCAAAAGAAGAACCGCACCAATTTGAAGAAGAACTGATAAATTTCCCACAAAGTGCTTGCTTGTAAGTTCCTTACAGCACTTGGGGCAAACGCTTAAAGGTTTCTCTTCTGTTATGTTAGGTCTACTAACCTGTGCATACCTTTTACACAATAAATGTACAATTGAGCAGAACTATGAGCATCTATTGTTTTGCATTTTTGTTGTACATTATAAGAAAGGCTATGTCACTGAACAAAAGGTGCTTCAGAGGCAAGAGTGGGTGGGGCCAAGTTAAATAGTTAATGCTTCCCAAGAAATCGTCTTGAGCAAAAGGGAAGAGTGTGAAAATCTGTAATGACTCACCAATTGAAATGACTGTAAAGTCTTTTTTTAATTAAAATAATAAAAACAGATTTATGCTTGCCTGCTTTGTGCAATTGTATTGCACATAGCAGCCATGATCCTCCTCTTCTGGGGTCCCTCTGTAGTGATCTTGGCTCCTCCTCTTCTGTGTCTGCACCCATAGCAAGCTGCTTGCTATGAGGGTAGATGTGTGGGCTCGCTCCTGAGACTGGGGCGGGACATGTCCATAGATATACACAAGTTAAGCCCTTCCCCACCCACTTCCTACTCACTGGATCTGACTGAGAGCAGCAGAAGTCAATAGCTCCCACTGTTCTCAGCAAAGAGAGACCAGGAAGAGAGGCAGAGAAGATCTGCAGCCTGGTACAGCGCTGGACCAATACAGGAGCCAGGAAAATGCAAGGGAGGGGACTACATGTTTGTTTTTGTTTTTTTACCTTATTACAGAGAATGCATTAAGGTAAAAAACAAACCTTTGGACTTTATAATCACTTTAAAGCAAAATAAGAGCGCACTTAGTGAAGATAACGTGTCAAAGTGATTTTGCATTATTTAATGCAACCTTACTTCTTTAGCTGGGATTGTTTAAAAACCTTGCTTGTTTCAGTTGGGACAGATTGAAACCAAGACATATGCTGCCTGTAAAGCACTATAGGAGCAATGTTCATACTATGCTGAGGCTCGTGCCAGGAATAGTGCAGTATATGTCTAACAATGCTAAGGATAAACTGCTAGTCAAGGCTTGGTCACAAAAAAAAAAAAAGTAAAGTTATCTCACGGAGGTTCCAAGAGGCCACTGTCCCCTCAGTACCAAGGGTGCAACTATGCCAGTAAGCCAGCAATCCTGAAGCAGGATAGAAAATCAACACTAGCAACAGGAGGCCCAGGCAGACAATTTAGAAGAGCCCACAGAGTGTCTACCAAGAGTCTAACAAGATCAGCAGTCCACATCTTCTCAGAGAAACCTGAAGTAAGGAGGATCACTGGATTGCTCCCCCTCTCAAACCTGTAAAGACAAGGCAACAGGCAAGGGACAAAACATGGAAAACAGATGCACTGATCCCACAGAGCCACTGGAGCATCCACTTCTGGCATCAGAAGGAACATGGGGAAAAACCTGTACAATTCAAACTGAACCCAGAGTTCAGGGGTCTGTGTCCAGTGTACCCTCCACCAGAACCATAAGTCCTATAATACCTATGGGCGCAAAGACCCCCGAATTCAAGCACTGCCGGCTAAGGTAGACTACCTGGACTGAAATATGTATTGCATGTGCCAGAGCTAATTTCTGTTGCCACAGCTAGATTATGTTGTCTTCCTCATGGAAGACGTATACCACTACTGTAGCAGCTTCCAACTGATTGGGATAGGACAACCATCCTGTCAGGGTGTCCACTGTCTTAAGGACCACCAAACCACGATAAGGACTGAGGTGCGAGATTCCCCCAGTGTTCAAGCTTTCTGCACCAACGGGGGTGCAGGACACTCACCCAGCCTGACAGGATAGAGGGATCCATTGAGAGAATCTGCGATTAAATCAGAAAGGGGGACCTCCGGTGTTCCAGAGCAGGGACCCAACAGGCAGGACAACATTGTCCATAATGCCAGAAGAATCAGTCTATTCAGGGTCCCAGAAACAACAAAACATGGTGGCATAGAGGTCTAGAGTAGAACTAAGCAAGTGGAACTGCTGTAAAGAAGGCCAAAATTAACTAGTAGGGTTGCAGGATTCAGGACTCCTGGACTAAAGAGTCCATATCTTGGAAAGGAGGAATGGATGTCTCCTGGGGAATAAAACCCCGCCTGAACTATATCTAAGGCCCAGGAATTCCAGGTTATGCGTTGGTTTCCCTGTTGACTGCAAACAGGTCAGGAGCCAAGCAATCTTCTGCAAGGTCTGGATGGCTGTTGCCCCTGTGGTAGTCAGGATCTGTGCTGACTGTTCCTTGAACTGGTGGACCTACAGAAATCCCACAGCAGGAATGTTCTGAGAGCACAGCAGGGCCAGTACAGAGGCAGAAGAATGGTCGAACAGTTAGGACCTGCTAAGGAGAACAAGACTGTGAAAGGCGCACCAAAAGCCAAATCAATAGGGTTTTAAAGGGCAAGTGTATCCTCCACTTTATTGGCCAAAGCCTGTCTAAAGGCAGCACACAATTGGATCCCCAGCAGTTTAAAGTGTATTTTCACTTTTGCAGTTAAATATGAGAAAATCCCACTATAAATTAAAAAATATATATATTTCTTGCCATATAGATGTTTCTTAGGAGAAGGTGTCATGACCAACTGCTAGCATTTCTCCGCAAGTCCAGTGTGACTTTCCCTATAGAAATGCTGAGGACTGGCTGAATCCAGTTCTCATTAACTTGCAGTGGAGAAGGCCAGCTTATAAACCTTTAATACATTGTTAGGATAGTCAGTGTTCAAATCTAGTTAACAACTGATGAGATGAGATCTGCCAGCAGTGCAGACAGGGTTAATTATGGCAAACACTGCTCCCCAGCACCCTCAAACAAAGAGAAGCAAGTAGAATTTTCACTTGCTGGAGTTTCCAGAAAACTACATTTAAAAATGGTAAACTGCAATTTTAGACTTTTTTTTTTTAAATGTTATTCTATACGAACACATAGTAAATATACAGTAGTTGTTAGCAACGTGGCTGCAAAAGTGAAATTAAATTTTTGGTCCCCATTCACACTATGTTGGGAATATGCAAGTATTTTTTTTATTTGCACGTTGCTGCACTTCACACATAGAGCAGTCCATTTATTTCAATGGGCTGCTCAATGCATAATGAAAACAGCAAAGAAGCTCATGCACTTTTTTGAGCTCAGAGTTTTTGGTTTCTTTTTTAAACATGGTTATTACCGCAAATGGCACAGGTCCTTATCAAACAAAACTGTGCACCTTGTTTGCAGCATTTGGAGTGCCATTAACAATGAATAGCAGCAAAAGTGTTGATGTACTTTTAGCATGTTTTGTGAATGTGCTCCAAATTGCATGGTATAGCACTCGTTCACACACTACTATAATGTGAATGCAGCCTATGAATTTCCTCCTCAAGCACACAAGTCTGCAGTTTGCTTAGGGGAGTGGCTAACTTGTCAGGGGTCCTAAAATCTCCGAAAAGGAGGGTGGAAAACAATCAGTGAGCCATTCAACATTTTTGCAGCTAAAGGACCCAAAAGGAGACTAAACTGGGAAGAACACATGATTTTCCACCAGTAACTGGTGTAAACTACAACATAAGAGCTGAGACAGATATTACATTTTGGGAGTATATAAAGAGCCCTATGGCTCCATAGGTGCAAAGTGCTTCCCGCAAGGCTCAGCATTAGATAGGGCCTCAGCGGGCAAAGGCTCCAAGGCAGTAAATGACATGGGCAAGCAGACATGGGGATTCTGCAGGAGAAAGTGGAGAAACACGCTTGAACCTCTGACCAAAAGCACAGGTGAATAATTCCCTGGGCGGAGCCACAGGGAGGGCCATGCATAAGGTCAGCATCCAGACTTTTCTGCATATGATAACTGGTATTAAAAAGCAACAAACAATAATCAGTTTATGGCTGTGTAGGTCATGTCCCCATCAGACAGCAATGTTACAGAAAGCCTAATGTGTGTTGGCATCTCAGCTAGAGAAAAACTCGCTGCCTGGAGCTGCAGTTGGGTAATGACTTCTGACAGGAAGAGCTCTTTAGATTTTGGAAAACAGACTGCACTGCTGCATGACAACCCTCTTTATGAGAGAGATATACTCAGTCTGTCCTGTAGAGAGCTTGTAGAGCAGAATGAGTGCTCCGCATCTGAGCTGAACAAGCTGAACAAACTCACTGCATCCTCCATATTCTAATGCACATTTACTTCCTTCAGGGGTATCAGGTGGAACATGGGTATGGTAACCAGTGCAGAGTTCCAGGAGAGAGAGAGAGACTGCCCCCTCGAAGTGCCTAGGGAACTGGTAGTGTGGGTGAAAGTGACAGAGGCCTCTCATAGACCCCGGATCACACACACCCCGCTCACGAATGATGAACCCATACTTCCAACAGGGACTTCAAAGAAATCAGCAGGCAACCTGTGGTTGGAACCAGTGGAACACCTGCTTGGCTGGGGACCCTAACCAGCTGAATGGGACCCACTTGTCATTCGAGTCCCTGCGTATAGTATACATACAATGACCACTCAATTACACAGCACAGGGGAGTGAGGGGAATAATGTACCCAGAACCCATTCATAGCCACACCAGGAGGAACTTGGGAAAAAGGGAGGTTTTATACTGTGGATTGTGTGTTGTTTAAAACAGAATTACATTCAGATAGAGCAAGACTAATGTTTAGCTGGATAGGCTTCGTTCACATTAGTGCGATTTATAACATTGAATAGCATGAATAACATTGAATCGTATGACAATGGAAATCCCATGGTTTTCAACGGTGCCCATTCACATCAATGCAACTCAGCACAACAAGATTTTGGAAAACAGGTCCTGTACCATTTTGGTACAATTCAAGCACAATTTTGGCCTCATAAAATATGCAAACCACTTCAATGTAGAATCCAAGTTGCACCACGTAATCACACTGCAAATTAGATAAAATTTGGATCGCAGCAGTGTGTACCTAGACTTACAGATATAGGGGAGATGAGCAGCAGAGGAGTTCAATCCCATTGCGGATACTCCAGCTCCGGTTATCCAGCACTTGCAATTGTCATATACTGTATATGTGGTACTGATCCAACTGATAGTCATCCGTTAAACGGCACATTTGAATCTCTCTTGGCATTAAAAGGAGAGTGTGGGGTGAATGTGTTTCCAAATGCTTAAGGCTTATATGCTAGCCATACATGGCTAGAATTTCATCCAATTGGCACCATCTGGCTTAATTAACATAACAAAGAAGAAAAAAAAACCCTGGTGTAAAATTTTTGGACGAACAGTGACTGTATTCCAACAGATGCAATTACAGTTTGGGTATTCAGACAGCCACAGTTGCCCCCAGCTGCCTGAATACAATAGCCAGAAATGCAGATTCCTCTATCCACACTGTTTAGTGTGTATGGCTACCCCAAGGCTGGGCATATATTATACAATTTTCCTTTAGATTTACTAAAACCACATAATATGAGGTCAAACACTTTCAATTTCTATGCAATCAGGCAAGACCTTAGCTGAAGGTAAATCTAGAAGAGGAAATTGAAGAAAACTATATAATGTATGACCAGCTTTAAACAGAGGAAAAGGAGCCAGTGACAACACACCGATTTAAGAAAATATATAAAACAATGAGAAGATGTTGAACTCCACATCTATGTAAATAATGTAATTAAGCAGAAGTAAAGACCATCCAGAAAAAAACTGCAGATAGACATGTATTAGAGGGAAAGTATAGCCTATGGCTGCTGCACAAATAGAAAGTTATTAGTTTATTTTTATCTATTGACAAAATAGAAAGCAAATGAACAAGATTTGGTATGACCACACTTTTCCATCAAAACAGCATCAATTCTTCTAGGTACAACTGCAGGAAAGTGAAAAGAGAGTGCTGGACTCGTAGGGTTATCTTACTGGTCTTTTTTTCTTATGGTATTGATGTTGGTGAAAATGATCTGGTTCCCACGCAGGTAGCATCTACACTAGAGGATCGCCGCAATCTACTTGGCTTGTAGTGTAATGCAAGGAGAATTGAAATTGAAGCACCGCACTGCTGAATAGAGGCCCAGGTAAGACTTTATTCTATTAAAAGTCAGGGGTGCAATCTAAAAAGTAGCCAACACATTTACTCCTTTTACGACTGACTGTTTGGAGGGGATATTGCATCGATATAATATTGATATGGAATTATGTTCTTTCTAGCCCTGATGAAGGAGGCGTTTGGACCCTCAAAATATTTTGGTAACTTTTTGGATTGTACTCCTGACTTTTGATGAAATAAAGTTGTATCTGGACCTCTTAAGAGTGGCGCTTCAATTTCAATCATCGTTCCTGTAATTCCAGACAGACTCACTGTTGAGATCAGAGTTCTTTGGGGGTCAAACCATCAATTCCTAGACTCCTTGTTCATCGCTGAAGATAGTTCATAATGACATTGTCTATATGTTTGATATTGCTGCTCTGCCGTAATTTGGGGCTAATCACATGCCTCCATTATAGTATGGCATTATGGATAAGTATTTGCCTGTATTTCTCAGCATGGAAGACATCATGATCCTGACGAATTAACTGCATTTGCGAAAATGCAGTCCCAAACTTGCAAGGAACCTCCACCACGCTTCGTGTTGCCTGCAGACACTCATTGTACTACTCGTCAGCCCTTCGGCTAACAAACTGCCTTCAGATACAGCCATACATTTCAAATGCTCTGCACTCCAGTTCCTACATTTTCAAACATAGCTGAGTCGCTTAGCCTTATTTTCACATCGGAGGTGTGGCTTTTTGGCCGCAACTCTTCCATGTAGACCACTTCTGGCCATACTTCTTCAGACAGCACATGTGTGTACCTGTGTCTCACAGGTTTCCATCAGTTCTGTGGTGATGACACTGCTGGATATCCTTGGATGTTGAAGGGAAGCATGATGTCTCTTTCATCTGCTGCAATACGTTTCCTTGGCCGACCACTGGGTTTATGGTCCTCAAAGTTGTCAGTTTCTTTGTACTTCTTCAAAAGAGCTTGAATGGAACATTTTGAAAGCCCAGCCTGGTTTGAAATCTTTGCTTGGAGAGACCTTGCTGATGCAGTCTAACTACTTTGTGTCTTGTTCCTGTGCTCATTCGTGCTATGGTGTATGACCTGTGACACAAAACAGTCTTCTATAACCTCAGCTTAGTATCAGAGTTTGGCTGTTCCTCACTCAGTTTTAAACCACCTACACATCTGTTTCAATTAATGACAGTGTTTCAACCTACATATAAAATTGATTCTCATTAGCACCTGCTTGATATAAATAGATAATCATACGCATGACTCTAGATCTACAAAATCCCTGACTTTGTGTACAAAGTGTGCAAGTGTAAGAATTGATGCTGGTTTGAATCCAACTAATAGTCAAACCAAATATTGATCTGATTTAGATTTTTCTTCTGTTCACTTACTTTGCATTTTGTAAATGGATAAAAATAAACAGTTAATATATATTTCTTTAAAGCATTCTTACTGTACAGCATTTCTTTACACATGCCTGCAACGTTTGCACAGTTTTGCATGTTCCTGTGCGATTCAGGTGATGTGTGTGCATGCACTACTAAACAAAATGCAGAGCAACCTGATCACATAGTATTTCTGTACCATGAAATCCGTTGCAGGCAAATGCAGTGTGTTTGATTTGCGTTTGGGGTATCGTTAGCATTGCACTGACACCAGTGCAGATCGAAAGTGCAGTGAATTCTGAACGTGATGCGGGAAACACGCATGTAACATGGGGATTCGCACGGTGTGAACTACCCCTAAAGCTAGCAAGCTGTGAGAAAATGTTTGTTGTGTAAACATGTATGGGATTTACATTTGAATGATGCATTATTTGATAAAACCTATAGAATAAAAGTTGCATAATGATTTGTGTTATATACAGTTAGGTCCATATATATATTTGGGCGCAGACTCAATTTTATTTTTTTTCAGGTATTTAACTAAACATATTCAAGCTATAGTTATATAATGGATATGGGCTGAAAGTGCACACTCTCAGGTTTAATTTGAGGGCATGTACATCCAAATTGGATGAAGGGTTTAGGAATTACAGCTTTTAAGAGTAGCCATTCAATTGGACAATTGAATCAAACGCTATTTCATGGCCAGGTGTGGTCTACTCCTTTGTTAATTCTTCATCAATTAAGTAGGTAAAAGGTCTGGAGTTGATTCTAAGTTTGGTATTTGAATTTGGAATCTATTGCTGTAAACCTACATCATGCGTTTAAAGGAGCGGTCCATGCAAGTGAAACAGGCCATTGTAAGGCTTCAAAAACAAAACAAATCCATCAGAGAGATAGCAGCAACATTAGGAGTGGCCAAATCAACAGTTTGGTACATTCTGAGGAAAGCACTGGTGAGCTCAGCAACATAAAAAGGCATGGACATCCACGAAAGACAACAATGGTGGATGATCGCAGGATTCTCGCTATGGTAAAGAAAAACCCATTCAAAACATCCAGACAAGTGAAAGAAACTCTCCAGGAGGTGGGCATATCATTGTCAAAGTCTACAATCAAGAGAAGACTTCACGAGAGCAAATAAGAGGATTCACCACAAGGTGAAAACCATTCATAAGCCTGAAGAATAGAAAAGCCAGATTAGACGTTGCCAAAAATACATCTAAATGCCAGACCAGTTCTGGAAACGCATTCTTTAGATGGATGAAATGAAGATTAATCTGTACCAGAATGACGGGAAGAAAGAAAAGTGTGGAGAAGGCTTGGAACAGCTCATGATCCAAAGCACACAATGTCATCTGTAAAATTTGGTGGAGGCAGTGTGATGGCATTGGCATGCATGGCTTCTAGTGTCACTGAGTCATTGGTGATTATTGATATTAATGAGGACAGAAGCAGCCGGATGACTTCTGCAGTGTTTAGAGATATACTGTCAGCCCAGATTCAGCCAAATGCAGCAAAGTTGATTGGACTGCGCTTAACAGTAGAGATGGACAATGATCCAAAACACACTGCAAAAGCAATCCAGGAGCTTTTGAAGGAAAAGAAGTGGAATATTCTGCAATGGTTGAGTCAATCACCTTATCTCAGCCCAATTGAGCATGCATTTCACTTGCTGAAGGCAAAACTAAAGGCAGAAAGACCCACAAAGAACAACTGAAGACAGCTGTAGTTAGAGCCTGGCAAAGCATCAGAAAGGAGGAAACCCAGTCTTTGGTAATGTCCATGGGTTCCAGACTTCAGGCAGTCATTGCCAGTAAAGGAGTCTCAACAAAATATTAAAAATGAACATTTTATGATTATATTAATTTGTCCAATTACATTTGAGCCCCTGAAAATGGGGGGGACTGTGTATAAAAATGGTTGCAGTCCCTAAAATTTGTACTTGATATTTAATGTTCAATCCCTTGAATTAAAGCTTAAAGTCTGCACTTCAAATTCATTTGGATTGTTTCGTTTTAATTTATTCTGGTGGCATACAGAACCAAAAGTATGAAAATTATGACATGCTGCAAAGTAGTGTGAACATGTAAAGGTAAAACAGGTAAACCAGTGCTGTGCTGGTCATGGAAACTTATGGACTGGGAGCATAAGGTAAATAAATACTTTGTTTCTATAAACTAACTTTAAAATGACAAAATGGAACAAAAATAAGTAACACATACATACAAATAAGTGTGGTTCAGTAATGTTGACTAAATTGTAAGCTCACCAGTGCAACTTGTATTCTTTTTCACAAATTAAAATATGGGATGCGAGAAATGTTATGAGGGAAGTAATAGAATCTTGCATTACCTTTTCTTGGAAAAAGTGAATCATGGAAACTTGTAAACTAAAACATGGAATTTTTGTTGGAGGAAGTAAAATAGACCGGTGAGTTAGTGTTAACTTAATATCTGCAAATATGTGCATATTTACCCCAATTTGCTTATTTTCCCAGAGAGGCAATTCTGCAGAGAATTCCCCTTTAAAAACTCTCAGAAAGGAAGATGACTAAAGCCTTCAAGGACAACGCTCTTGTCTATTTGCATTATACGAAGGTTTTGGACTATAGTCTTCATAAAACTAGCTGTATAGATTCCCATATAACCGCCTCAATATCAACCACTTTCACCCTCTTTGCGCCCAGACCATTTTCAGATTTTAGACTGTCACACTGTGAGTGACAATTACTCAGTCATACAACACTGAACCCAAATAAAAAATGTTATCGGCTTTTGAGGCAGAGATTTATTTTGGTGGTATTTACCACTAGGTTTTTTTTTTTTAATGTTAGTCTTGTTCCTTTTATATAGCAAAAGGACCACATTTCTGTTATAAAAATTTTGCAAATAAATCATTTTTCTTCATAAATTTAGACACACACGCACACACACAGGAAAATAAATATTTGATCCCCTGTAGATGCTACAGGTTTTACAATACATGGTCCCACCCATTGTCCCCTCATTGCAGCAAAGTCAGGCCTGTACCTTTAGCAGAGAAACAGCCTCAAAGCAAAATGTTTCCACCTCTGTGCTTGACTGTAGGGATGGTGTTCTTAGGGTCATAGTCAGCATTTTTCTTCCTCCAAACACGGCGAGTTAAGTTAATGCCAAAGGACTACATTTTGGTCTCATCTGACCACAGCACGTTCTCCCAATCCTTCTCTGAATCATTTAGATGTTCATTCGCAAACTTCAGACAGGCCTGTACATATGCCTTCTTCAGGAGAGGGACCTTGTGGGAGCTGTAGGATTTCAATCCATGGCGGCGTATTGTGTTACCAATAGTTTGTTTGGTGACTGCGTTTCAAACTGCCTTGAGATCATTCACAAGCTCCTCCCGTGTAGTTCTGGGCTGATCTCTCACTTTTCTCATGATCATCCTTGCCGCATGCGGCGAAATCTTGCAAGGGAGATTGATGGTTATTTTGTATTTCTTCCATTTTCGAATAATCTCTCCAACAGTTGTTTCCATTTCACCAAGCTTCTTGCTGATGGTCTTGTAGCCCAATCTAGCATTGTGCAGGTCTATAATCTTGTCCCTGATGTCCTTTGTCAGCTCTTTGGTCTTGCCCAAGAAAGAGCTTCTGTGGACAGGTCTCTTTTATACACATAACGAGTTGTCATTAGAAGCACCTTCTTAAATTGAAAGGACTAATCTGTGTACCACAGGAGCACATACCCAGTCTGTGAGAGCCAGAATTATTGTTGGTTGGTAGGGGATCAAATACTTATTTTATTCACTGAACTGCAACTCAATTTGTATCATGTTTTTTCAGGATTTTTTGTTTGATATTCTGTCTCTACCATTTAAAAACACACCTATGATAAAAATTAGAGACCCTTCATTTTTGCAAGTGGTAAAACTTACAAAATCTGCAGGGGATCAAATAATTATTTTCCCCACAGTGTGTGTATATATATATATATATATATATATATACACATACACACACATAGATATATATATATATATATGCACACATAGGTATATATATCTCACACGCACACATACACAGTATCTCACAGAAGTGAGTCCACCCCTCACATTTTTGTAAATACTTTTTTCACGTGACAACACTGAAGATACGATACTTTGCTACAATGTAAAGTAGTGAGTGTACAGCTTGTATAACAGTGTGAATTTGATGTTCTCTCAAAATAACTCAACACACAGCCATTAATGTCTAAACCGCTGGCAACAAAAGTGAGTACACCCCTAAGTGAAAATGTCCAAATTGGGCCCAATTAGCCATCTTACAAAGAAAAACATCCAAGCCCGACTAAATTTTGCAAAAACACATCTGAAGTCTCCCAAAAACATGTGGGGAAATATGTTCTGTTCTGATGAAACCAAGGTTGAACTTTTTGGCCATAATTCCAAAAGATATGTTTGTCGCAAAAACAACACTGCACATCACCAAAAGAACACAATACCCAGAGTGAAGCATTGTGGTGGCAGCATCTTGCTTTGGGGCTATTTTTCTTAAGCTGGAACTGGGGCCTTAA
Source organism: Staurois parvus (assembly GCF_062004578.1). Taxonomy (NCBI): domain Eukaryota; kingdom Metazoa; phylum Chordata; class Amphibia; order Anura; family Ranidae; genus Staurois; species Staurois parvus. Next base: position 4,837,254 of record NW_028318142.1, read on the forward strand.
GGCCTTAGTCAAGGTAGAGGGAATTATGAACAATTCCAAATACCAGTCAATATTGGCACAAAACCTTCAAGCTTCTGTTAGAAAGCTGAACATGAAGAAGAACTTCATCTTTCAGCATGACAATGATCCAAAGCATACATCCAAATCAACAAAGGAATGGCTTCACCAGAAGAATATCAATGTTTTGGAATGGCCCAGCCAGAGCCCAGACCTGAACTTAATGGAAAATCTGTGGGGTGATCTGAAGAGGGCTGTGCACAGGAGATGCCCTCACAATCTGACAGATTCCTAGTGATTTTGCAAGGAAGAGTGGGCAAATATTGCCAAGTCAAGAGGTTAAAGGTCTAGTCGGACCGCACATTGATATTGTACATATAGTTAAGTGTGTATGACTCAAACATTACAGTAGTATAAAAAATAAATTGCCATTATAAAAGTCCTAAATGGTGAAACAAGTGCCCGTGCTTGTGCTCCAACTTGGTTGAAGTAGTTATTTTAATCAGAAGTCAGCGAGACATACAGATGGGGTCAGTTCAGGTTGCAGGCGGTGACACGGTCAATAAACAGGTTAAGGATCGGTTGAGGCAGCAGGTAAAAATGTAATCAAACAGCCCAGTGTCAACACAGATGGCAGGCAGAGGCAACACTGCTCTGGAGTGGAAGTGATCAGGAATACTTTTGCTGGCTTCGTAGGCTTTGGTGACACTGTATTGATGTGGTTGAAATCAGGGACACTGTTGCTAGCTGTACTAGTCTGGTGGTGATCAGAAACACTATGACTTGCTGTGCTATAAGGCTTCATTCACAAAGGGGGTATCAATGTATACCCCGTGCGAGGGCTGTGTTTAGCCGCACAGGAATGCACAAGTGTTCCATAGATGCCTGTGCAGTTATATATATATGTCTATTGGGATGCAGTGGCTTCACAGACACAGCAGCTGCTCCTAATCGGTCTCTGCTCGGGCCTTGCAACCACACAGATGTCAGAGTGGGAGCAGTGGTGGTGTTTGAACAGCCACTGTGCCCTAATAGACATGCGCAACTGCGTGAAACATGTCGTCTTGGTAACCCTGCATATGCTCCCTGCTGAAGCCGACACTGGACACTGCCTTCCGCCCTTCGCTTGCCGTGATGACATTCCTGGGACGCCGATACGCTGACACCACATGATTCGAAGCCGACAGGAGCATTGTCCGATCTCAGCTTCCTTCAGAGCGGACGGGCCGTCCTTTGGAGTCACACAGTTCACTTTAGGATGGTCAAATTTTATTATATTTGCTACTTTATCTCACTTAATAAAGATGCACTTTCATTAAGGTGCTTGACTGAGAGCATTTTCCACAGCGCCTATTCTTTTCAGTTCTCTTCATCATGCAAATGATGAACAAGGCAGCAGTGGTGAGCTCATGATCAACTGTTCACATGCTTCCACCTGGAGTGGCCTCTCTGCGCTCAATTGTACGAGTTTTCCTTTATTAGGTCTCAAGCACCTACCATGCCTGCCTTTCTCCTTTCCATTAGTGATCTCAATCCGCCTCCATCCTCCATAATATAAAAAAAGAACATATGGGGCTCTCTGCATGGGTAACATTTTTAATAAAAATTATAATATACTTAACTTATGGTGTGCACTTTTACAGGTGCACATCAGTATCCAGGCAAGTATTATAGATAACCTTCAACAAAATGGCCACCCACACACTTCCGGGTTAGTGGAGTGACGTCATTGGCTCCTCCCAACATGTTGCATCATCAAATCACTTGACTTCATCAGGGGATCCCAATGCAACAGACTCAGGGAGGAAGGAGGCTTAAGCCTCAAAATTACCTGGTCTTTATGAAGAACAAGGAAATGTTACTTAAAAAGGACAAGGCCACCATCTCTGAACCCCAGTCTCGCCTTTGTGATGGCCACAAAAAAAAAAAAGAAAAGAAGTGAAAGAGAAACCTTACGAGTAACGTCAACCAAAGGAATATCTCAAATGGGCTCAAAGGTGAACAAATGGGAAGCTATGTAAGCCACCCCTTGAGCAAAGGCCTTTAGAAGGAAGAGAGAGTCCAGCAGTCTCTGAAAGAATGGCCAATGCTGAGACTTGACCCTTCAGGGTGCTCAAGGCCAAATGCTGTTCCAACCCAGAATTGAGAAAGGACAGGATATATTCCCCCTAGTATTGTCTAGGATAAAACTTCCATGCCTCGCACTATGTGCAGCATGCCTTCCAAGTGTGGCGATAGACCTTATAAGAGGTTTATTTCCTAGAATTTTTAATTAAAAATAAAGTCTGAAAGACCTCGGATTATAATATAATAGCCAAGCTATTATAGCCAGAGACAGTAGGATGGTAGACCAGTCTTTGAGACAGCAGGTCTGGTCAGTCCTGGAGTGTCCACAGAGTGCTCTCAGGACTCTGAGGATGTCCAAGCACCAAGTCCTTCTGGGACAATTTGGTGCCATCAATATCACGGGAATGCCTTCTATCTCAATCCTGCAAAGCAGTTGAGAGATAATCTATTGTGGATAAAGACCTATTACCTGGAACTGATCCCCTGTAGTCACTACTGTTTATATTTCAGAGGTCTTTTGATTCCTTGCCCTACCCAGAAACTTGTCCACCTTGTTGTTTAATCAGGATGCCAATAGATCTGTACTCAATATTTCCCAGTGCTGACAAATGTCCTGAAACATCTTGGGATGAAGTGACCATTCACCTGCAAGTCCACCTGCTAATTGCTATCCTAGGAATGTGAATTGTGGAAAAGGCTGGAAAGCAGCTTTCGCCCAAGCCTCAATTTCTCCAGGCCATCACATCCTGGACCCAAATGTCCAAAATTCCCTGAATCTAGGTGGCCAAAAAGGCTCACAGACATCCCCCAACTTGAACAGGAAATAGCTGAGTCTAACAGAGGCACATTCTACTTTTTGTGGTAGGCCTCCTCCACTGGGCACTACCATTCAAACCTCCTAAAGGTGTATACAATTTTTAAGGTCTCTGCTAGTCCTCCTACAGCACATTGCGCACAAGTTGGTGAAATAGATATGGCCTGTTAAGTATTTTACACAGTGTGCATAACTATTAGCAGTGGTGCACCAAAATGAAAATTCTGGTGCCGAAACTGAAAATTCAGGATGCACTTGAACGAAAACCAAATGGACAGTTTGTAAAAATGAATGTATTTTTCAAACAATTTTTTTGGAAAATACACTTTAATGAATGAAAAAACAAATAAAATATACCCCAATTTTGTGTAAAATATGAAAGATGATGTTACGCTGAGTAAATAGATACCAAACATGTCATGCGTTATATTACGCCCTTCCAGAACTGGACAACCGTGCTGTAGCCGTCATTCGGCTATAGCGCGGTTGCCAAGTGGTTAAAGTGTGCAGAATTGTTAGGCAGCTTCTCTTCCTCAGGAAAAATGGGCCAAAAAAGAGGTTTTGGGAGACATTGGGGAGTGATCTCAGAACCATCAAACATTTTGTTGCAAATAGAATAGTCTTCAGGGCCGCAAGTTCTCAACTATGTTGAGAAAAAAAGAAATTAACTGCCAAAGATTTTAGAAGAATCAAACATCAAGCTACCAGGAACCCATTATCCTCCAGTGCTGTCATATTCCACAACTGCAACCTACCTGGAGTGCCCAGAAGTACAAGGTGTTCATGCTCAGAGACATGGCCAAGGTAAGGAAGGCTTAAACCCAACCACCACTGAACAAGACACACAAGTTGAAACGTCTAGACTGAGCCAAGAAATGTCTGAAGGCATATTTTTCAAAGGTTTTATGGACTGATGAGAGTGACACTTGATGGACCAGATGGATGGGCCCGTGGCTGGATCAGTAATGGGCACAGAGCTTCACTTCAACTCAGATGCCAGCAACGGGGAGGTGTAGTACTGGTACGGGCTGGTATTATTAAAGAGAAGCTAATTGGACCTTTTCAGGTTTAAGATGGACTCAAAATCAACTCCTAAACCTACTACCAGTTTTTAGAAGACACTTTCTTCAAGCAGCGGTACAGGAAAAAGTCTGCATCTTTCAAGAAGACCATGATATTTATACAGGACAATGTGCTCCATCGCATGTATAAAAATACTCCACTGTGTGGCTAGCCAGTAAAGGCCTTAAAGATGAAAGTATAATGACATGGTCCCCTTCCTCACCTGACCTAAACCCTATTGAGAACTTGGGCCCTTCTTAAATGGGAGGTTTACTGTGAAGGGAAATAGTACACCTCTCTGAACAGTGTCTGAGAAGCTGTATTTGCTGCTGCACAAAAAGTTGATAGTCAACAGATCAAGAAACTGACAGACTCCATGAATGGAAGGCTTATGACTGTTAGAGCCGCTGTACACATGTGGGGTGTGGATTGAAGCTCAGGTTTCACAGCTAATTGATACAGAAGTTGCTCACCAGCTCATGTCAGGTTTACATCAGGTTCAGGGCAGGACTTGTTCAGGATCTTTTCTTGTTCACAGGTATGTGGTTTAGAAACGGTTCCCATAGAAGTCAATAGCCTGTGATCCACACCCAAACCTGAAAGCACTGCTCAGAAATCGTACACAACTTTTTAAAACTGCATTGAATCCGCATATGTGAACATGCACCAAAGGAAGCAATGTTTTTTCACATGCCATGTGGATTGGATGCGGTTCATATATGTGAACTGGCACATACTGAAAAGAATGGTGGCTATATTAGTCACTGATTTTTTTTCACAAATTTGTATTTGTAAATTTTGAGTTGTTTATTATTCTCACTTTAACAGGTGAAAATAAACAAGTGAGATCAAATTTTTCGTTTTTCATTTACTTGCATAATAATTCTGCACCCTAATAGTTGCCCAATAATTGTGCACACATAGATATTCTCCTAAAAAAAAGCAAAACCTCAGGTGGCAATGGTTCTAACTTAGGGCAGGAGCAGACCTATTTCACCAAAAATTTAAATGGTTTCCTTCAGTTAGGGAGAGATCAAGAGTGAATGCCCCGGGGAAAGGACAAAGCCCCACACCAAGCAACAGGCATCTTCTCAGGGGATAGACCATCAAGTGTAATTCCTTGCTTCAAAAGTGCATGCCTTCTTTTTCCTGAGACTGCAGCCACTGGGATTCCGATCACCGCTGCTCTGGACCTCTAGAGCACTCTGCAGCTAACTACACTGCAATGTGCTGCAAATTCCAGTGCCAAAACGGCAATGTTACTGACTGGGCACCACATTTCTATTTCAAGACATTACTTGTGGTGGGATTTGAGGACAGCTCCCCAAGCCAGCACTGAGGGGCAACTAATCCAGAAGCTGCAATTACCTCTGTAGTGTTGATGCAGTCAGGTGGAGAAGGGTTTATCCATGTGAAGAACCAAGCAAGGTTTTCAGTATTCCAGTAATTTCAGAACTATAGGCCAGAAACCTGCTTTCAGCAGACAGAAGCCATCCATTATAAGATTACTGGAGTTTGAGGAGTTATATTAGTTTTCCTAACAACTTTGCTTACAAGTGTCCTCACCTTAAAGGAAAAGTTTACCTTTGGAAACATGTTTCACCTGTTTTTAGGGTGAATAAGTAACATGTTCCCATTCCTGCAGCCTCTCCCCCTCCCCCACCCCATCACAATTTAAAAAGCATGCAAGGCTCTGCCCAAATTGCAGTGTCATTCATTCACGGTGTTCTGGCTGACCGCTTGTAGTTCTCAATGAACTGCGAGGGCACTAGTGAGTGCTCTTTTAGTCCATTGAGCTTCCCGTCATTCAGTAACTGCTTGTCTGTATCAAAGGAACAAGCAGACAGCTACACTGACAGCCTGCAGGAGCTTGACATTGCACTTGCGATTTGTTGATCATGGGTGCAAAGAGCCTGCATGAGCTTGACATTGCACCTGCGATTTGTTGATCATGGGTGCAAAGCTTTACAGGCTCCTACAAAGAAAAAAAAATCGTAAATGCGTAATTTTTTTACCTGCAAAAAAATGTGCATTAATTTTACCTTTTTTCTCTAAGTGAACTTATCCTTTAAAATGGCAGCATATAACCTACTGTCAAAACCAAAAGGTGTCTCTGTACTGCACTATTAAATATATAAATTCTAAAAAAAGAACATTGATTACTTACTGTCTTCTCCTGGGCAGGGCATGCCTGGCTTTTCAGGGATGCTAGGAAACACTGCAAGACAAAAACAAATAATTAGACCATAATCAGACCAAAAGCATATTCTCATATATGCTCCAACTGCATTTTCTCTACAGGAAGAATAGCACTGATGTTTCACTGGCTGGAGAATTGAGGGGTTGAAGGCTCTTAAGAAAATACTTCAGTTATATATGAAATTTGGGGCTTCTAATCGCCCAGTCACATCTTATACCTTCCATGCTTCCAAGATTTCCCCACCATTGTTCTTGGCTCTGTTCTTGCCCACCCAGAAGTATCTGGTGCTCTCACCATCCTTAGGGTACTCTAACTATATTGTAGCATACGCTTATGTAAATGACAAAATAAAATATAAAGAAATGTAAAATGAAAAGGAGGTATGTCTTTGAGATTGTCGTGGCATGTGAGCAAATCTGAAAACTCAGATGCATGCATCTCATCACTCCCAAGCGAAACAACAAAACTTTTGGTTTAAACATTCTAGCAAATACAAAACACTAAAATATCAGGTCTGCAAAGACCAACCCTTTAAAAGAAGAAGCAGTATGCAGTCTGAATCAGCATAGTCCTAGTGTTTTACATCCACCACTGCAAGAAAATGTTCTTCCTAGTGACATCTGCCAAGTAAAAAAAAAAAAAAAAGGCAAATGCTTCAGCTTTACTGCTGCTCCTCTCAAAGCAAGTCAATGGATTTACTAAAACAAATGTAATCAGAATATGTTGCAGCTGTGCATGATAGCCAATCAGCTTCTAACTTCCACTTGTTCAACAAAGCTTTAGCAATAAAACCTGGAAGTTGATTGGTTTCTATGCCGAGTTGCACCAGATTTTGCACTCTCCAATTTTAGTACATAGACCCCTATGGGTCTGCCAAACCACTGAAAGCAATGCACTCACTATGCAAGTTGCATCTCACTTCAACAGCTGTTTAGCAGGGAGGTTGTGCGATTGTATCCAGTATGCAACTGGTTTAAAGGATGGATTTTTATATTTGCCTGAAGAAACTCTCCTGCAATTGTAGCAGTTAGAGACAAACTATTTACCAGTGACAGGGGTGCTTACAATGATCAGCATATATTTATTCATGTAAAATCTTTATCCCAAAAGAAAAAAAAAAATGTTGCTATACCTGCTTGTGCAACTGCAGTGTGAGCTGAAGATTGATTTCAATTTGTTAGTGTGTCTAAATATGCTAGTACATATAACACTCCACTCCCCTCCCAGACCGACAATGCTGCTGTAAAGGTGTCCCCTGTGCTCCTTTACCCAGTGTAGGGGCACTCTAATACAGGAGGTGTGTTACTGATCAAATCATTAGGTGAAAACAGAGGGGGAAAAAAAAACAAAACAAAAAAAAAAACAAATGCAGCCACCATATCTAATGATTGGTAAGCTGCAATATATTAAATTTTTGGCTTGGGGTTTCATACCGCCTTAAAGGAAAGGTTCACCTTTGGGAAAAATGGGTGGAACATGTAACATGTTCCTGGATCCTGCAACTGCTGCCTAACAAACCCCCCCCCCCCCATGACAGCAGTACGGGGAGAAGTTCCCTGTACTAGCTGTCACTTTTTAAAACTAGCATGGCTGTGCAAGCTCCGCCCACAGATCTGCATCGTTCATTCACAGAGTTCTGTGAATGAATGAACTACAAGTCCAGACAGCCTGTCAATGAATACCACGGCACTGTGATAGTTCATTGAGTGTTCCTGTCAGTCGTAATGGCTTGCCCATACGGGAAGTACGATCTAGCAGATACACCAACAGTCTGCAGGAGACCTGTATGGCCTCAGCGATCTGCTGATCCCTGGTGCAATGCTTTACAGGCTCCTACTACAAAAAAAAAAATACACATTTTTTTATCTGCAAAAAATGTGCATTTATTATTTTTTGTAGAAAGGTGAACTTATCCTTTAAATTTGCATGATCCTTGCCCTAATCAATACTGAAAGAGCAGTAAATATTTCAAAAGCAGTTTGTGAATATCCCAAAGGTTTTTCTGTAAATAAATGTTTCTATTTTTACAAAAACAATGCACACTGATTTGTCAGAAGGTGGAGTTGTAATATTTTTTCCCAGCGTGTGTAATACAGTATATCATTGATTTTCTGTGAGAAGTCTCAAAATAATGTTGTTGTAAATTTTAATAACTTTAATAATTATAATTGTAATAAACTCCTCTATATCCTATTTATTTTCCTTACAACTTTTTTTCTTGCACATTTTTCTCCATTCGGCCCCACCAGGTTCCTGAATATGTCCCAATCCCAAGGATAACAGCAGAGTTTACCTGAAATATCCATTTAACCATTCCAGACTAAGAAATGTCCCTGCAAATACCACTAATGTAATTCCCAGACCAGAAGTACAGTATAAATATGCTTTGAGTCTTGGATCCCCAGCAAACTGCACCTTGAAATAATAATAATCCCACCCACATCCCAACAGATCCGTATTGTGTGTCTAGGAATAGCAAAATGCAATTCCATCTCAATCTTTCAGTTACCCTGCAAATATCACTGCCCCCCATTTTCACTATCCCTAAGCTCATCAGCATATTGTACCTGGAAATGTCTGTGTTGCCCATAGCTATCCCAATAGGGTATTGTCTTGAGGCATTTCAATCCCCATCCATCCACATCTAAGCAGTGGCCTACATCCCCAGTTCAACAGCAGAGTGCCTTTGGAAACATCACTTTCCTAAACCCTGGCACAGAAGTGTAGTGTCCATGGAAATATCCCATTGTCAGTCAGCAGTGTGTCTACGAATACAAACCTTCATTGCCAGGACAGCTATGTAGCAATGGAAAATATTATTCTCTTTCACCCTGACTGAGCAGTGTAGCGTCTTTGCAAACATCATTCGCATCTGTGACTCAACAATGGCCCTGCAAATACGAACACTAACCTCCATCCCCCAAAATTATACCTGTACATCCCTTATCAGCAGAAGAATGCCACTGAAAATCTCATCATGTGCCGTCTAACTCAACAGCATCCCTTCAAAATGCTGTCCTCTATCCCCAACTCAGCTGGACACAGTGTTTTACATGCCTCGCTCAGTAGCACAATTTCCCTATAAAGTAAAGCTCCCAGAAAATGGCTAAATACAAAAAAGAAAATGCCTTGCATTTGTTGAGAAAACTGCGAGGCATTCTGTAAAAGGCACCCGTGTGTTCACTATAGAGCAGTGTAATGCACTAAAATTGAAACCTTAGTGCCACACCACTGCTAAGAGGTCCAGATACAACTTTATTCCATGGAGGATAAATAGTGGAGCACAGAAAGGGTTCATGTAAATTTCTGCACCAACTGCTCCTCCTGTCCCTCTTTTTTTTCTGCTGCATGCCTGCCCCCCACTCCATGCTGCCCTTTCACCAAAGCCCAATCGACAGGAATCCTAAAAAAAAAAAAAAAAAAAAAAAAAACGGAAAAAAATTATATTGTGAAAAATAATAACATTCTAAAAGAATAATGAAAACAAAAATGCTCTACCCTGCTGAGACCATCCAGCACTGCCCTACTACTGACTGGCACTGTCCACTTTAAGTTTATATTGTTACAGTGACATTTGTTCTATTATATTTTTCTTGGTTTTCCTTGCTAGCTAGGCATTGCTAGTTCATATCTATTTTAAAAAAAAAAGGGGGGGGGGCACTGAACCCTGGTGATCTTTGATTGCTTTCATGCTGTTAGGGTAGATCTCCACCTCTGAAAGGTTACCAATCCCTGACTGCTATTCACCATGGCTGCTCAATACTCAGCTTAGTTTTAATTGGAGGGTGCTTGGGGCTGGCTTCCAAAAAACTAATCACTCACTACTGGTCAAACAATACAGAATGGCTGTGCTGGAAAAAATATGGCATAACCACCTTATTGCGGGAGATTTAAATATGACCAAACACCAGCAATACATATTGAATTTTGATTTTCCTCATCAGTTGCACTTATAATGTCAGTGGCTTCTGACATATTGTACTTTCCTATGTTCTGCACATCCGGAAAGGTGGAAGTGTAAAGATGTACACTCTCTGTAGAACATCAAAAGTAATTACTTATGCAGCAGATGTTGAACAAAGCCAAAAGCAAAGAATAAATCGAGTCTCTGCAAATAACAAAGGAACTGTGAAAGAAATATCTGCTCAAAGCATCCCTGCATGCAGAATAGATAATGAATTGTTACAAATAAAGATCTTCTTTAAAAATAGTACTCGGCAAATATGCCTGTAACATATTTGTATAGCTATGATTGTTATTTTAATAAGGAGAATTTATTAAAAAAAAAACATGACTTTTCAATCTATTTATTTTGCTGTGCAACCAGTCAGTTCATGATTCTAAAAGTGTCTCTCATACTATATAGCCACTCTACCATAAAAAGCAGGACTCCCTTTTCCAAACCAGCAATCATTTCTCTATAGGCGTTTCAAGGCTTTAATGATTCTCAAACTTCCCCCAAGCTGCCAGCTTCTTGTATAGACAACTTCAAGAGAGGTTGCCCATGAGCGGCTAGTAAAAACTACATGTGCTGCCACTACACACAAACACACACACACATGTGCTGCCAACCAGAGTCACACGGGGCTGGTGTGTGACAACCAGGTACTCACCACATAGCGAACGTATTATGATAATGGTCATACTTTTTCTTTTCTTTGTAATTTTACAATAACGCCTTATGCACACTGCAACTCAAAGAAACTGCTCCTACAGCCATATGGACGGTTTTCAGTATTTAGCCTACGTGTCCATGCAGACTATAAGTGTTTTCAGGAATTCAGCGACAGGAGAGTTTACAGGCAGGGAAAAAAAATCCATCACTTATGCGTTTCAGGAAATGTTTTTGAGCATAAAAAAACACTCAAAAGCAAAAGCGCGTATTAGCTCGAATGAAAGCATTGCAATGGCCATAATTCTGGCCAACAGATTGCTTTAACGCCAAATGCAGGAACACACATGGAGAAATTAGATTTTTTCACCACATTTTTGCTGCTGAAAACTCCTGTAAGCTTCTGTAGAGGAAAAACAACATTTTTTGAGCTTTAAAGTGTGCATGAGGCCTTAGGAGTTGGGCTTCTATTTAGAATAGGTGTCTAAGTCACTATAAAAGAACTAGCGGCATCTAAAGCTGGTCATACACAGATATAGTTTGTTCAGCCCATAGGCAGAACAAAAGAATTTCTACAACCCCAATTCCAAAAAAGTTAAGATGCTGTGTAAAAATCTATATAAGAACAGAATGCAATGATTTGCAAAACTCAAACCCATATTTTATTCACCAAAGACAATAGAATCCTCCCACTCAAGCTGTGCATAGCGATCGGTGGTGCGCTTTGTCCCTGGGACACAGCAGATCACCAATCGTAGTAAAGAGCTGATGATGCAGGCTCTATCATGTGATCAGCTGTGTCCGATCAGTGCCCCAATTATCAGTGCAGCCCCATCAGTGCTGCCTTTCAGTGTCCATAATTGCCACCTGTCAGTGCCCATCAATGCCACATATCAGTGCCCAACAGAGCTGCCTTTCAGTGCCGCCTATCAGTACCATAAATGAGTGCTGCCTTTCAGTGCCCATCAATGATGACTATCAGTGCCACATATCAGTGCCTTCTCATGAGTGCCGCCCATCTCTGCCGCCTATCAGCGCCCATCACTGCCGCCTATCAGTGCCCATCACTGCAGCCTCATTAGTGCACATCAGTGAAGGAGAAAAATTACTTCTTTACAAAATTTTCCAACAGAAACGAAGAAAAAAATTTTTTCCCAAAAATTTTGTTTAGCAAAAAATTTTAAAAAACCCAGCGGTGATTAAATACCACCAAAAGAAAGCTCTATCTGTTTCAAAAAAATTATAAAAAACTTGTTTGGCCACAGTATTGAATGACTGTGCAATTGTCATTCAAAGTGACAGCACTGAAAGCTGAAAATTGGCCTGGGTAGGAAGTGGGTAAAAGTGCCCGATAGGCAAGTGGATAAACTGAGGAAAAGTACCACTTTAACATAAAAACAGGGTAATTTTGAAATTGATAGCAGTAACATGTCTTAAAAAAGTTGGGATATGGCAACAAAAAGCTGAAAAAGGAAGAGCTGGAAGCACATTTTGCAGCTAATGAGGATAAGTGTTGATAAACAATTTTTTTTTACTTTAAAATAACAAACATGTTATACTCACCTGCTCTGTGTAATGGTATTGCACAGAACAGCCCCGAACCTCCTCTTCTCGAGTCCCCCACTGGCAATTTTGCTTCCTCCTTACTTTCGTGTGACACCCGCAGCAAGTCATTTGTCTGCTCGCTCCCAAGCTGTGTCTATGGAACAGCGCTCCACACACACACAAAGCGGGACATAGCCCTGCCCCACACTTTCTCCTCACTGAATTTGACAGCAGCAGGAGCTGATGGCCCTGTGTGAAAAGGGAGAGGGCAGAAGAGATGCATCCGTGCACAACGCTAGACCTTTTCTCCCCTCTCTTCCCCTTCAAACAGGGAAGGGGGAGCACAGAGAAATAAAAATCTATTTTTTTTACCTTAATGCAAGGAATGCATTACGGTAAGAAATGTATTTATCTTTAGTATCACTTTAAAGGGTTACTAAACCCAGGACTCTGCATTCACTGGTCTTCCACAATACACAGAACATGGAAGTACAATTATTTTAGGAAATATAAACTGCTAAATACCTTTTCTCATCAGCAGTTAGAGCAGTTTTGTGACTTCTATCAGTGTCCAGCCAAGCACATGTTAAAGCTTGTAGGAGAAGTTTTCAATCTGCTCTAGGAAGATGCAGGACCCCTGACCTCTGCCAGGATAGTGCCGATTGGCCTTGTGCTGATCACATGCACTCTCCCAAGAAAAAAAACCTCTCTAGAAATACACGCCAAAATGAGCATGTGCAGAGTGACTCCACACGATAAGTCTTATTAGAAGATAAGAGGGGGATACTGGAAGAAGGGAAGGGTCAGAGAAGTCCGGATCAAACAGCATTTTTACACAATGCAGTGGATTAACCCCTTAGGTTCCACAGTGAGTATTACAAGCATGCTTTACTGCATATATTATACGGTTGTGGGTTTAGTAACACTTTAAGTGGCAACAGGTCAGTAACATGACTGGGTATAAAAAAGCATCTTGGAGAATCAGTGTCTCAGAAGTAAAGATGGGCAGAGGTTCACCAATCTGTGAAAATTGGCGTGTAAAAATTGTTGAACAATTTCAGAATAACATTCCTCAACTTAAAATTGCAAAGACTTTAAATATATCATCATCTACAATACATAATATCAAAAGGTTCAGAGAATCTTGAGAAGTCTATGTACAAGGCCAAAATGCAATATTGGATGTCTATTATCTTTGGGCCCTCAGACAGCGCTGCATTAAAAACAGGCATGATTCTGTGATGGACATCTGTGAACACTGTTCGTGGTGCCATTCAAAAATGCAAGCTAAAGCACTATTATGCAAAGAAGAAGCTATATCTGAACTTGATCCAGAAACGCCACTGTCTTTTCTGGGCCAAAGCTCATTTAAAATGGTCTGATGCAAATTGGAAAACTGTTCTGTAGTCAGATGAATCAAAATTTTACATTCTTTTTGGCAACCATGGGCGTCATGTCCTCCGGACTACAGGGGAGAGGGTCTTATGGCTTATCAGTGCTCAGTTTTAAAGCCTACGTCTCTGATGGCATGTGGAATGGGAAGCTTGAACATCTGGAAAGCCATCGTCATTACTTAAAGAATTACAGAGGTTTTAGAGTAGCATATGCTCCCACCCAAACAACGTCTTTCAGGGAAGTCCTTGCATATTTCAGGACAATGCTAAAAAGGATACTGAATATATGACACCAGCATGACTTCGTAGTAGAAGAGTCTGGGTGCTTAACTAGCTTGCCTGCAGTTCAGACCTTTCACCAAACTAATATTTGGCACAACTTGAGATGAAAAATACAACAAAAGACGACCCAGGACTGCTGAGCAGTTAGAATCCTGTATCAGGCAAGAATGAGACAACATTCCTCTCCAAAAATTCCAGCAACTGGTCTCCTCGGTTCCCAAACATTTACAGTGTGTTAAAAAAAAAAAAAAAAAGGGACGAGATTCCACACAGTGGTAAACATGGCCCTGTCCCAACTTTTTTGAGATGTGTTGCTGCCATCAATTTCAAAATAGCCTTATTTTTTTCTTAAAATTATACATTTTCTCAGTTTAAACATTTGATATGTATTCTATTTTCCTGTGAATAAATCATAGGTTTATGAGATCTGAAAATCCTTGCATTCTGTTTTTATGTAGATTTTACACAGCATCCCAACTTTTTGGAATTGGGGTTGTAACAGATAACTCCATCCATGCTCAAAAGCATGGATGGATGAATCCCCCCTGCTGATTCATTGTATTAGGATGGCCAAAAATTTTACAGCAGGCGGCTTTGACAAAAGTCAACCAAAGACAAAATGTGCTCAGTGTATATCCCACTTAAGAGGGCTCAAGAGCAATGCTGAAGGGGCACAAATGATCAAAGAAGGTATGAGCAGATAGGTTATGATGTTAGCGGATTACAAAATCTGTTTAAAGGGTAAAGAGGGGAAATCCCCATCTAGACAGCTGCCTCAAAAACAGATGTTCCCACTGAAAGATTTACTCCTCAACTTCTGTTCCACTGACAAAACATTTTGGATTTTCCATCACTTTCTATGTCTGTGATAATGGTCAACGTAGGAAAATAAAGAGCACAAGTCTCCCCAGTGAGAACACATTCATAACAATCTGACAGAGTTCTCTCTTCCCCACTCTATCCATTCTGCCCCGGCATTACCATGTGTCAGACCATAGGACAGCCAGGACACCGAGTCTCCAGAAGTGCTGAAGTTAAGAGTAATCGAACAGAGGATGATTACAGTGACACATTTTCAGGGTTCTATTGGTCTTTAAAGTAAATTTATGGATAGCGTAGGTAGGGCTTGGAATATCTGTTAGATTTTATTACCCTCTGTGCCCCTCTTAGGAATATTCACCCTCTCGATCTGTAATGTTTTCTGGTAATCATCAGAAGTGAAAGTAAAGAAAATCCAAATTTTGAGTTGTCCCCAGAACAGGAATAGAGGGGAAATCTTCCAATGGAGCATTAGTTCTGGTGACAGCCAGGGATTCCCACACTCTGGAAGGATTTCCCCTTACTTCCTGTGTTGACTATTGGACAGGAAGTGAAGAGAAATCTCTCCAATTGCAAGCAGCAAAAAAAAACAAAAAAAAAAAACACCTGACTGGTTATAAACCTCTCCCCTTACGCTATACAAAGTGGAAAAATTAGGTTTTTTTTTTTCTTTAGTTATACTTTATAGATCTCAAGGTTTTCTCATTTGTAAAAGCAGAAAAATAGAGATGTGAGTTAATAAAATAATAGCGCATATATGAAGCTCAGGGCACTTACAGATGTTTGAAAGAGTGTAAATAATCCAAGGTTTTACTCACTGATGTTTCAGTGAGTCACAGCCCACATTTATATAAACAATGCACAGCATAAATGAGTACGATCCAACAGATTTGTCAGAAAACCTTTACTTTTCTTTCAGAATCAGCATTTTCTATGGTACACTATACTACAAAAATACTCCCAAAAATGAGGGCCATTGATTGCAAACAAGATTTGTTCATTTGCACGCACAAAAAAAAGGATTTTTCCTAACATTCATTCAAGACCACGTTGCAAAAATGAATACACCCCAATTAAAGTCTTAGGACAACAAAATCCAAATTTATGAGAATTCAACTACAGGTGAGTCTAATTGTTCATTAAACAGGTATCCAGCAGACAACGATTACAAAAAGGTATTACTTATGCAGGCCATACATTGGTTGAATTCCAAACAAATTTTCTTTAGAAAAACAGTATGTGTTTTGTAACCCAATGGTGCCACCACTGATTTTACCTCATGTTGATAGAGAAAAAATTTTTTTTTCGTTCCAGGTCACAGTTCATTTCTTTTTCAATTATATTTCTCACATCATTGATTAGAAATTTGTTCGTTTTTCAAATAATTTCCAACATGCCCAATCATTCAAATTTGATGGTTGCACAAAAAACGGCCATTTCTGTGGCCCACTAATGGTGCAAAATTAGAATGAAAATTGTTTTGGAATTCGACCCATGTATGGCTGGCTTGAACAAAGAAAGCCCCTACCCATTTCATGCTGTCAGCAATGGCACCACATGGAAGAAAAATGTCACAAGGCCTGAGAAAGAAAATAATTTCTTTACACAAGAAAGGAGGCTAAGCTTTACTTATCAGTCAGAATACTGTAGCAAAAGTGATACAAAAATTTAACAAAGATATAACTGCAACCATCTCACAGTCCAGGCCATCCACGGAAGTTAACACCTTGACAGGAGTGTCTTCTGATAAGACGGGCTGAGGAAACATGTCATGCAAGTTCACTGCAGTTAGCTAAAGAAATAGAAAGCCAAAGTGGGGTGATTGTTTCTCGTGACACCATAGGGTGTACACTGCAGAGGAATGACATGCATGGGTATTGTCCATGAAGGAAGCCTCTCCTCATGCCCATGCACAAAAAAAGCCTGCCTAGAATTTGCCAGGGCCCATGCTGAAAAAGAAGAATACTGGGACTCTGTACTCTGCAGTGATGAGACCAACATAATTGTTTTTAGAACTGATGGCTTCAAAACTGTATGGCGTCGAAAAGACGAGGAGTACAAAGAAAAATGCATGGTGCCAATGTCCTTCTTTGGGGCTGCTGCTAGCCTCAGGACTATGAGGAGGGTGGTGTTGAGGGTAAAATGCCTGAGAGAGCATTCCTCCAAGGCTTCAAAAGGTTCTTGCTGAAAACGTTTTAGAACTGTGCCTAGGTCCCATATAGGGTACTTTGGCATGGACAGAACTCTGCATCTGGAGATGGCCCTCAGGAATCTGATTACTAAGGAGTCTTCTGCTAATCTCACCTCCAGGAAATTAGACAGAGCAGCTACTTGCACTTTGAGAGTATTGGCAGCCAGGTTCTAGTCTGCCCCAGCTTGAAGGAATTTGAGTACTGTATTTAGGGTGGGGGCCCCCGAGGACTTGTTCCTGCTTCTCCAGAAGGAAAATTTTCTCCAAATTTTGTCATATATGGTGTTTGTCAAAGATGGTGGCGACTACTCTTTCTGATGACCTTTTTCCAGCTAGCCTGTTCCGCTCAGAAGCCAAGCTGTCAGGGATAGCTTTTGGGGGTGTGGGTGTACCACTGCCCCTTGTTCGAGTAAGTCGTGCGCGGGCGGTATCATCCACGGGTCCGTCAGGCTTAGTTTCTTCAGCAGGGAGAACCATGATCTTTTGGGCCAGAATGAAGCAATCAGGCTGACCCTGGCTTGGGATGATTGTATCTTCTGTATCACTCTTGGTAGCAATCTGAACGGTGGGAAAGTGTAGAGGAGGTCTCCTTCCCATTGTTGGGCTAGTGCGTCTGTCCCTGCGCTCCAGGGGTCCTTTTGCAGGCAGAAGTACTTTTCTAGTTTTGTGTTTTTCCTGTTGGTGAAGAGGTCTATGGAGGGAGTACCCCATCTGGTGCAGATTTTGTCGAACGTTGTATGGCTGAGGCACCACTCTGACTGGTTGACTTCTTCCCGGCTCAACTGGTCCGCCAGCTGATTTAGATCTCCTTTCAGGTGTAACGCTGTGATGGATTTTAGGTTCCTTTCAGCCCAGCTCAGGAGGATTTCCGCTAGTTCCATCAGTTTCGGGGACCTCGTGCCTCCTTGCCTGTTCAAGTATGCGACCGCCGTTGTGTTGTCGGACAAGATCTGAACCTCTTTCCCTTCTATCTTCTTCTGAAAATTGCCAATAATTCTCTGAAGTTTGATGATCTCCCTGAGATCTCCGGGTCCCACTTGCCCTGGGTCAGGCAACCATCTATATGCGCGCCCCACCCCCAAATGCTTGCATCTGTGGTGATTCTTATTGGGTTGGCTTGCTTCCACTTCCTTCCCGCCTTCAGTGTGTGGATGTTCCCCCACCATTCTAGTGATTCTCTAACTTTGTGTGTGAGGCAGATGCTGGAATCCAGGGATGTTTGGTTGCCATCCCAGTAGGAGAGGACGTGGTTCTGCATCGTTCTGGAGTGTAGTTGTGCCCATTGTACCCACGGTATGGCGGCTGTCATGTGCCAGACAAGCTTCGTGGCATTTCTGACTGTGCAGGTCGCCATCCCCCGGAAGGTGTCCGTGTCTTGTTGTAATTTGAGTGCTTTCTCTGCGGTCAGGTATAAGCAAGTATTTGTGGAATCCAGAATGTATCCCAAATATGTGATCCTCCTGGAAGGGACTAGCTGTGATTTCTCTGTGCTTATTAACCGCTTGCCGCCCTGCCACTGTGTATATACGTGTGCAGGGCGGCAGTGGAGCGCAAAACCACGTTTAAAAACGGGTTCCGCGCTCCCGACACTTTCGCCGGCAGGGGGCGCGCGCGCGCGCTCCCGCCGACCCGCAGGTGACACTATTTGATCCAGGAGGGATCAATCATTAGATTTCAGCCAGTGATTTCTGGCTGAAATCACATGATCGGTCCCTGTCCTATCCTGTCCTGTGTTGACATACACAGGGCAGGATATGATGTCATTCTTCTCTGCCTGGACACATTCCATTCCAGACAGAGAAGAAGACATCCAAAAAGTGAGTACACAAGCACTACACTACAGTTAGAACACTCCAGGACACATTTAACCCCCTGATCACCCCCCCCCCTCCAGTTAACCCTTCACTGCCCTGTCACCAGTGTTACTGATCAGTGAAGCGATTTTTACTGATCAGTGTCGCTGGCGACTTCCGATAGAGTTAGCGCCCCTCCCAGATAGCGCCAGTTTGCCCGCCAGTACACCAGTAATCCCGTTTAACCCCTTGATCGCCCCCCCCTCCAGTTAACCCCTTCACTGCCCTGTCACCCAGTGTCACTGATCAGTGAACCAATTTTTACAGATCACTGTATCAGTGTCGCTGGCGACTTCCGATAGAGTTAGCGCCCCTCCCAGATAGCGCCAGATTGCCCGCCAGTACACCAGTAATCCCGTTTAACCCCTTGATCGCCCCCTCCAGTTAAACCCTTCACTGCCTGTCACCCAGTGTCACTGATCAGTGAACCAATTTTTACTGATCACTGTATCAGTGTCGCTGGCGACTTCCGATAGAGTTAGCGCCCCTCCCAGATAGCGCCAGTTTGCCCGCCAGTACACCAGTAATCCCGTTTAACCCCTTGATCGCGCCCCCTCCAGTTAACCCCTTCACTGCCCTGTCACCCAGTGTCACTGATCAGTGAACCAATTTTTACTGATCACTGTATCAGTGTCGCTGGCGACTTCCGATAGAGTTAGCGCCCCTCCCAGATAGCGCCAGTTTGCCCGCCAGTACACCAGAAATCCCATTTAACCCCTTGATCGCCCCCCCCCCCAGTTAACCCCTTCACTGCCCTGTCACCAGTGTCATTGATTACAGTGAACAGATTTTTACTGATCACTGTATTAGTGTCACTGGTGACTTCCGATAGTGTTAGCGCCCCTCCTAGATAGCGCCAGTTTGCCCGCTAATGCACGGGATTTTTTTTACCAAAAACATATAGCAGAATACATTTTGGCTTAAATTTATGACTAACTTTGAGTTTACGATATATTTTTTATAGCTGAAAGTAGAAAATATTGTTTTTTTTCAAAATTTTTGTGGTTTTTTTGTTTATAGCGCAAAAAATAAAAAGCGCACAGGTGATCAAATACCACCAAAAGAAAGCTCTATTTGTGTGAAAAAAAGGACGTAATTTTCGTTTGGGTACAGCATTGCATGACCGCGCAATTATCATTTGAGTTAGTGCAGCGCTGTATAGCAAAAAAAGGCATAAATTACAGTATCTATACCATAGTTTGTAGACGCTATAACTTTCACACAAAGCAATCAATATACACTTATTGGGATTTTTTTTACCAAAAACATGTAGCAGAATACATTTTGGCTTAAATTTATGACTAACTTTGAGTTTACGATATATTTTTTATAGCTGAAAGTAGAAAATATTGTTTTTTTTCAAAATTTTCGTGGTTTTTTTGTTTATAGCGCAAAAAATAAAAAGCGCACAGGTGATCAAATACCACCAAAAGAAAGCTCTATTTGTGTGAAAAAAAGGACGTAAATTTTGTTTGGGTATAGCATTGCATGACCGCGCAATTATCATTTGAATTAGTGCAGCGCCAAACAGCAAAAAAAGGCCTGGTCATTAAGGGGGGTAAATCCTCTGGGGCTCAAGTGGTTAACCATCCTAGGTTTTCTAGGAAGGATACTGTGTGCTCTACGTGGGATTTCAGGCCTCTTTCCGTGTCTGCAAATAAGAGCAGGTCGTCCAAATAGGGGATGATGTTTATTCCCTGCAACCTCAGGGCTTGCAGAGGTTCCATTAGGATCTTTGTGAATATTCTTGGAGCTGAAGATAGACCGAAAGAGAGTGCATTGAATTGAAATAGGATCATTCTTCATTTGCCTTTTAGTGCAAACCTTAGAAACTTCCTCGATTCTTCCCTTATCAGGACGTGAAGGTATGCGTCCTTTAGGTCTATTGATGCCATAAATGCACCCGGCGGAAGGAGTTCTTTCATCGTGTGTATTGTTTCCATGCGGAACTTTTTGGGTTTTACGAATTCATTCACCTTCATCAGGTTGAATATCATTCTGTAACTTCCAGATGCCTTCCTTCTTAGAAAAAAAATGGGAGTAGAATCCCCTTTTCCTCTCTTCTTCCTCCAGCTGACAGACCACGTTCTGTTGGAGCATCCATTCCAGGAGGTTCACCAGTGCGTCCGCCTTTTCCCTGTCCCTTGGTAAGGGGTCGTGAAAAACCTATACTGTAGCCATTGCGAATTGTGTCTAGGATGAATGCATTCTGAGTAGTCTTCAGCCATTGTGTGTGGAAGTGTCCCAGTCTTCCTCCCACTTGGCTTCGCCAGTCACTTGGGCTGAGTCCTGGATTTGACCTGGTTGGGATTGAAGAGGAAGCCTCCCTTCCCCTTTTGGTGGTCCAGCCCTTTTTCTGACCTTGAAATTTTGCCTCCCTTGTTGCCTGCTGCCTGTTGGGGCGAAAAAATTTCCGTCCCGTTTGCCTGCTAGGGGTAGGAAACCCTTTTCTTCTATCGGCCGATCTCTCGAGGACCGAGGTCATTTCTGGCCCAAAGAGGAGTTTTCCTTCAAAGGGTAGGAAGCAAAGCTTGGACTTGAAAGCGACATCCCCCTGCCAGGATTTTAACTAGATGGCTCTACGGGCTGAGTTTATGAGTGCCGTTGATCTTGCTGTATACTTGATTGTTTCAGCCGATGCATCTGCGATGAAGGCCACTGCTTTCTCCAAGACCGGTAATGACTTGAGAATTTCCTACGTCGGCGTACCTTGTTCCAGGTGAGAGTGAAGCTGACCCAGCCATACATCCAGGGTTCTAGAAACGCAGGTAGTTGCTATTGCTGGTTTAAAGTTTACCGCATACGCTTCCCATGCCCTTCTGAGAAATGTGTCGGCCTTGCGGTCCGTTGGATCCTTTAAAGAGCCTCCATCCTCAAACAATAGATCTGTGGATTTAGAGAACTTCGAAAGTGGGGCGTCTGGTTTCAGGCAGGACTCCCATACGGACGCATCTTCGTCCTTAAACGAGAAACGCCTTTCCAGATTTTTAGGAAAAAAAGCCTTCCTTTCCAGCAGTTCCCATTCCCTCCTTATGGTAGACCATAGGGTGGAGTAGACTGGGAATGTGCGACCAGTTTTCTTCTGTAACCCCGCGTAAAGTTTGTCATGTAGAGAGAGATCTGGTCGTTCCTCTTCTAAGTCCAGAGTATCGTAGATTACCTTCAGGAGACCTTCTGTATCCTCTACCGGAAAAAGGAACCTTTGTGACTTGTGGTCCTGCTCTTCTGTCTCGCCTTCCTCCGAGTCGGAAGTACTGGAAGGTTCGTCCTCTTGGACCGTAACGGCACCTGGGTCCTGTCTCCTCTTCTTAGCCGGCAGGGAAACGCCTGAGGCGCCTGGTTGGGGCTCGTCCAGGCTCGGTTCCTGCATTTGCTCCCTGAAATTTTGAAAGGTTTTAGACATTGCCTGCGTCATATTTTGTAGAAAATCTTTAAAGAGCGACCCCGACTCTTTTTTAAACAGCCTGTCAATGCACTCTTGGCATAGCTGTTTTTTCCAAGCGCTAGCAAGCCTCCTCTTGCAGGTAGCGCATTTCCTCTTGGCTTCACAGAGGACCTCCTTGTCTCTCCTTTCTTCCTCCTGTGGGCCCATCTAGGGACAGGGAGACACAAGGTATAGGCTCGCTGTAATGCTAGGGCCCAAAGACACCCCCTAATGTGCACCCACTGTAGTCCCAAGAAAAGACCCCTGAGGTGCTAGAAAAAGAGAGGGGGGGGATACACCCCCCCCAGGATCCAGGGCAGCATTAGGTATAGAGAGAACGAACTGGGGGGGGGGGGTATGGCAGACCGCAGGCTCCTACCTTACAGCTGGCCTCCCCCAGCTCTGAGAGATCTGCCTCCATCCCAGGATTCAGGGCAGCACGCTTTCCCGCCCTTGTCACGGCTGACTTTCAAGGGTAGCAGGGCTCTGCCCCCTCCCTCAGGTCCCAGCACGCTGGCTTCCCCTCAGGGCCGTGGTGGCTGAAGTGGCCGTGGCGTGGGCAAAATCGAGGCCTTCCGCCCATAGTTAAGATGCCGGCGGAGCCTCTTCCTGTGCAAGCTCCAGACGTGACGCTCCCGGGTCCCGCCAACCGGAAGTGACTATCCCGGCCGTGACGTCATCCGCCCGTGCCTCCTCTGGGATGTTGGCGCGGAGCAAGGTAGGCTGTTCCTTACCTCACAGGGTAGCAGGCCCTCCCGGTAAGCCAGTGGAGCAGGCTCTCACCCCTGGAGAGCCCCGCTGGATCAAAAAAGAAGGTGCAGTCACCCCCAACCCCCAGGGGAAGGGTGGGCTCTGCAGGGAACACTGGAGAGGCCACCGTGCAAGGCCCCTGCCTTGCTGCTAGGGGGAGGTAGCCCCATCCAGGTGGCTTCTTTACCCCGCCAGAAGACCATAAAAAAAAACAAACGGGACCAGTTCTTCCTGGTCCGGAGGAAACAACAATACTGAGGATCCCCCAGGGAGAGAGGCTACTTATAGGAAAAGAAGGTGGAACGGGTGTTTCCTGGGAGGAGCTTATCGCTCATGTGAAGCTGTCCTAGAAGAGGACTATGGAAACAGAGATTGCTAAATAGCATTCCAATGTAAATGGTCATAAATCTACAAAAACCATTTAAAATGGGAACTTAACTCAAAAAGGGAAGTTCCGCTTTTCTTTCTCCTCCTACCCTTTCTCATGTTTGGAGTTTTTTTTTTTTTGGAGGGTGGGGAACAGGTACCTGATTTTGACAGGTACCCGCATCCACTCCGCTCCGTCCGGCTAAGAAAATGCAGCAGCAGTCCCCCTCCTCTTTCCCCCATAGTCTCTTGAGACATGTCAGAGGTCCCAGTAGACTGGGGGACAAATCATGCGCAGTGGGCAGCTAGCTATGAAGCTGCAAGGAATCACAGTCGGCTGCCCACAGTTAAGATGCTGGCACCTGGACCTGAAGACAGGACAAAGAGTTGTGTCGCTGGATCCTAGAACAGGTAAGTGTGTATTTGTAGCTGCTGACTTTAAAATTGTTGTTTACAGGGTGAAGATCCACTTTAAAGTAGAACTTCAATCACATATAAAAGACATACATTAATGCTGCTGTATATTCATAATACACCATGTTTTCTTCTTTTATTCTTTAATGCAGACAGTGGAAGTACCTTACTTGACTTTGTATCAGCCTCTTATTTCCTATACAGCAGAGCTTAGGCCAGGCGCAATTCCCTCCATTTCCTGTGTCACTTGCCCTCTAGTTCCCTATAGGTGTTTGTTCTGTCATTATTATCAGCATGCTATGTCCCTTGCCAAAGATCAACTGATTTTGCATTTGACAAACTAGGCTACATAGTCAAATGGCGAAACTTCACAAATAAGTCCACAACCTTACATACTGGGTACTCTAGGCCCAACCTAGAGTGCTTATGAAACACTGCTCTAGAGATAGAGTAAAGTATACTCTTGGTGTTCTACCACACATTTTTTGAACGCCAATTTATTATTCTCTGTTTTGAGTGGTGGTAACTTGACAAGTATTTCCCAGAGAATGACGAAAATATCTCCCATGAGGACTCATTGCTTGCTAGCCAGGCAAGTATAAGACTTCTATTGTGGGTTGCTTTTCAGGACATATTTGTTTAAGAGACAGAGATGCTTATATTAAATATCAGAATTTTAGTTTATTGCTGACTTTAGAAAAGTCTAATACATGCTTGAACTCTTCCTTAGCACTGTGGACACCTAAACTTTTCCCTTTCTGCCTCCGATTCCCTAAAACAGGACATTATCAGATCTGCATAAAGCAGAGACTGCAGAAAACATTTTGTGCCTTTTCTTCTGTTTCAGAGTAATCTCAAAACTGAACTGGCAAGCAGACGAAGAAGGGAATATGTTCTAACAAAATCATATAGCTTATCACAACACAGTTTAAAAATAACTTTTTTTCAGTTAATATATATGTACTAAACTGAGTTTTCACAAGTGTGAGTTCTTTAAGCCACCAGTCACATTGTACCACCCACTGGCTGCAATGTAACTCATTCTGCTACAGTAGCAGAGTTTATAATGCGATACAAAACGATGACCTGGTTTTCCTTCTGAAGATTCTTTATTCTGAAGGGCATAAAATCCCTCTTGTCACTTCCTTACTTTCGTGCTGGCTGTGACATACTTGGCTGCTTTGAAGTGTTCTAATGATAATGTATCGCTCTTTCAAGCAAAACCTTGGCACTTGGGACATCGCTCATGTATAAAGAAAAAATGGTTCCGATTTTGTAGTGAATGAACAAAGCGATGACCAATCTGACGTGATGCAGCAGGCCTGAAACCACTGTAGATCTATCAGTCTTGTCAAATGAAATATGTAGTCATACTACCTAAAGCTTTATAAAAGTGTGTAAAATATCTGATGAAATGGAGAGGCAGACTGAGGCCATGGGCTAAACAAAAAACAAAAAAAATGCCAGTTCCCTTGGCAGAAAGAAAAATGCTGATATAGAGCGTTTTTGTACGCAGTTTAGGCAAGTTTAAATACCGTTTCAGTCTTTGCAGATGACACCAAGCTGTGTAGTGGAATATCGTCCTTACAGAATGTTTCCAACTTACAAGCCGACCTCAATGCACTGTTTAACTGGGCAACTATGTGGCAAATGAGGTTTAATGTAGAAAAATGTAAAGTTATGCACGTGGGGGCTAAGAATATGCATGCATCATACATACTAGGGGGAGTACCAGGGGTGTATTTACCACAAGGCAAACAAGGCATTTGCCTAGGATGGCATTTTTTTTTTTTTTTTTAGGGGGGCAGCACCACACCCCGGAAGAGACAGAAGAAGGAACCCATGTGGCATGGGGACCAGGTGGGATCTGAGAGAGGCTGAGGGCTGCTTGATGGTGTATGAAGAGCTTCAGAGAGTCTCATTCCAGGGAATGTCTGGAGCTGTGAAGGGCGGTGTCTTTTTCTCTCTCAATGGGGGGGTGGGGTGGCTGGTGTATAGAGGGTGGTGGTAGTAGAAGGTTTTCTCGGGTGGGGGGGGGGTCAGGGGGGCGGTGGTTTTGGTTGGTGACAGGCTCTCTCCGCAGGAGGGGGGGGCAGCCGATTTTTGTGTTGCCTTGGGCAGCACAAAACCAAATACACCATTGGGGAGTACAACTGGGGGAATCAATGGTGGAGAAGGATCTGGGGGTTCTGGTAGATCACAACCTTAATAATGGCATGCAATGCCAAGCTGCGGTTTCTAAAGCGAGCAAAATCCTCTCTTGTATTAAAAAAGAGGTATAGACTCCAGAGAGAGATATCATTCTACCCCTGTACAAATCATTAGTAAGACCTCATCTGGAATATGCGGTTCAGTTTTAGGCAACGATTCAAAAAAACAACATTGGGGAACTGGAGAAAGTGCAGAGAAGGGCAACCAAACTGATAAGAGGCATGGAAGACCTCAGCTATGAAGAAAGATTAGAGGAACCGAATTTATTCCCTCTTAAGAAGATGAGATTAACCTCCCTGGCGGTATTCCCGAGTGAGGCTCGGGGTAAAGTTTCAGTACCACAAGCTACACTCTGGAATACCATGCAGCGCTGCTCCGCGATCCCTCGATCACTTACCTTGCCCTGCGCTCCCACGATGTCCCTCCTGCAGTGTCCCCGGCAATGTAATCTGGCGGATGCTGGCATCTGTCTTCTGGGTTCCATCCCCTGCGAGCGTCGGGATGTACGGGGACGAAACGGCGGGAAATTTGAAAATGACAAAAAGTGACATTCACTAAATACACTAAAATCACATAGTAAAACATTCCTGTATCAAACCATTTCATATACATTTTGTCCCTAATGCTTTGTCCTGTGCCCTGACTGCATTTTTACTGTTCTTATTGCCTGGAAACTGAGAAACGTCCATGGTGTCCAAAAAGCGTTCCTTTAGGTCAAAAGCGGTTTTAGATCAGCTAGAGAACAGCGATAGTAAATTAGAACCACTTGCAGAATTGCGTGATAATGATTCGTGGGGAAATTCGTCATCAGACACTGAAAACAATTTTGCGACTTTGCTCACTGATTTGCGAACTTGGCGCTCTATTTAAAATTTCAGTGTTTTTGGTTTGATTATATTATTGAATTACATTTATTATTATATTATTTTTTATGATTATTTATTAAATTATAATTTATGATTTCGTGTTTCGAGTTTTATCCTACCCGGGATGTTTACTAGACTCTTGTTCAGGCAGATTTCAGTGTATTAATCCTAAGATTTACAGGCCTACAATATAAAAACGCCAAATTGCCATGCAAAATAATGGTACCGCTTTCAGCACCAAAGATCTGAAATAATCATACGACCAGGGAGGTTAAGGGTGGATAAGATCAACATGTATATGCTGATCATATACTGCAGACATGCCTCATCAGTGGTTCATATAGTAAACTCTGTGTAGATTTTTTTTCCCCCCTAGGTCATCACAGAGGTAAAGGAGGGCACGGTTTATGACTGGAGAAAAAAACAGATTTAATCTCCAAATATGGAATGGTTTCTTCACAGTAAGAGCTGTGAAAATGTGGAATAGATTCCCTCAAGAGTTGGTTCCGGCCAGCTCAGTGGATTGCTTTAAAAAAGGCCTGGATTCTTTCCTAGATACACATAATATAACTGGATACTAACATGTATAGGTAAAATTCATCCACGGAATATCCGATTGCCTCTCGGGAGATCAGGAAGGAATTTTTTCCCTTGCAGGAGCAAATTGGACCATGCTTTGCTGTTTTTTTGCCTTCCTCTGGATCAACTGTGGGTGCAGGATTATAACTTTTTTTTTGGTTGAACTGGATGGACTTTTGTCTTTTTTCAGCCAGACTATGTAACTATGTAAGTGTAGGAGTCTTTTCTGCCAGAAAGAGCTCATCAAAAACGCAAAACAGAAGGGTTTTTATTTCTTGCCTATAAACTTTGAGCTTAAAATATGCCTCCAATTGTCCTAATGTGCATGGACACATAGGTTAACATTGAGCTGCTTCTACAGAAAAAACACAAAACTCCTTTAGAAACAGCGATTTTGAAGCCAGTGTGCATGGAGCCTTAACCATTATGTGAGTAATTGTGCTGGATAAGGGGAATTTAAGAGACTTAAAGTAAACATTTTGCTTTGCCTATATAGAAGGCAGGCCTTTCAACCAGCAAATACATCCCTTTTTTTACTCCCCCACCACAAGAAGGGAAGCACTGTGTAAACTCCAAGTCACTCTCCAGCTAAGAATCCTCCTTACCCTACCCCACCCTCATGTGACAACAATGAAGTAATAAAGGACTGAGTGGGGAGGACCTGTACCAGCTTCTCCTAGTGCCACAGACCAAAGTTTTGCTCACTTTTAGGGTAGGAAAACAGCAGGTATCCATCATCTCTTAAAATGTTACTAAACCCAAAATGCATTTTAGTAAATATAAACTGCTAAATATCCTCATCAGCAGTTAGAGCAGTCTTGTGACTTCTATCAGTGTCCAGCAGAACATTGGTAATAGCTTGCAGGAGTTTTCATTCTCCCGATTGTCCTATGAGGCTGCATAACCCCTGACCCTCTGTCTGGATAGCATTTATTGGCCCTGTGCTGATCACATGTACTCTCCCAATAAACTCTCTAGCAATACACAACAATCTGCCCGTGCGCAGCTTGCCCCCAATGCTCTGCTCCATTAGCAGAAGAATTGGGGACAGTAGAAGAAGGGGAGGATCAGAGAAGACAGGATCAAACATCGTTTTTACACAATGCAGAGGACTGACCCCTTGGGTTCCACAGTGCGTATAACAAGCATGCTTATTTTACTGTTGTGGGTTTAGTAACACTTTAACCATTCTCCTGGTTTTTACTATCCAAGTGGAGGCAGGTAGACGCGCACCTCTTGCACTTCCTCCCAAAATCCTAGTGACAACTGCATAAGGCTGCTGCTATTTCCCTCTATCATTTGGATAACACATTCCATAAGAGAACAGAGATGAGGGCATTGCCAGGAAAGCCACTGGCTTTTGTTCACTTGTACAGAGGATGTCCGATGCTGAACCTGTGCCACAGGAGAGGTCAAATGTAAGGGACAGGACAGAGGGGAGGGTCAGACACCTGAGAAGTACTGAAAGAGAAAGCAGGACAATGGCGAAACACCACAAAAGAATGTAAAACACTATGGGCATGCCGCAAAAGTGTGCCAGATTTACAGCAGAAAAGGATCATATACTGCAGACATGCCTCAGAAGGGGGTCAGACACCATGGACTCACCACAGAGGGTCAGACACCACAGACATGCTGTAAGAGAGGAGAGAGCGATAGTCTTACGGACATGCTACATGAAGCCCCTTTACAGATCAATCCTTGTGCATTTGTACTCCCTATAGCTACTCTAAAAAGGTTTGCCGCTCACATTTCATATTCTTCACACCCATTTACATGTCAAAGGTCCATATTTTCTGTAAACATTTCTGTCTCCATGTATTTAATTTCCTCTCAATAATGAACTTCGCAGCAAAGGAAGCATTTGCCAGGCAATAAAATTGGAAGTATAAACCTTGAAGCTCATTGACAACAACTTTAGTTTTATTAATGGAAACAAAAATTACAGGACAAAAATGTCAATATCCATCAATCTATTTTGAAAGAGCAATTAACAGAATGCTTGAACCATATCATCTGAAGCTAAGGATCTGAGCTTAAAATCATCACCAAATGCCACAAAAGTTTGCAGCACTTTGAATAAAATTTGGTCTATCCCCTAATAAGCTGCTTATCACCTGTCCCAGCTCTCTCAGCACTGCTGCTATTCAGCTCCAGCAGTGGTAACTGTGCAGCATGACATCGCATGCTGCTGCTCCCCCTAGGAGTGAGGGACAATCAAGAAGTAATCTGGCCAGGACAATCCTGTAGGAAGGCAAGCAGTACTGCATGGGTGGCAACACTGTCGAGACTTACAGACTGCATGATGACAATATGGAGCTTACCATGAATGCTGAGGCCCTCCTCCCTGTATATGGTATATAGGCGGAAAGCTTCTTCCAGTTCCATTTGGGAGGAAATAGTACATGGATCACCTGGAGCAAAAAAGACAAAAAGTAATTAAGTTAAAATGAAACACTGCACATTTCTGGAAAATTGGACTTTGTGATAGCAATACAAATAATTACGTAGTCTTATTTTATTTTGAATGCAAGTTTTTAAAAATGTACTTCCACTTTTGCAGCCAAACTGGGATAACACCTACCGTATTTTTCGCCGTATAAGACGCACTTTTTCTTCCCCAAAACTGGGGGGGAAATGTCAGTGCGTCTTATAAGGCGAATATGGTGCGGCCGGTCCAGTATTTCCACCGCTGCCGTGTCAGAATACCGGGCCGGCCGCTCAGCTCTGCAGCGGGACCTTACCTGTTCCTCTATCCAGCGGCATGCTGTCTTCCCGGCTTCTGTAGTGTGGGCACTGGGCAATGCAGCCGGGTGCCAAGTGCGCATGTGCGAGAAGCGGTGCGCTTTGTGAATGGTAAGGCGGTACCTGGGACACATGACAGATCCCAGAAGCCGCCGGACCAATCACAAAGCGCAAGTGCTTCTCGCTCATGCGCACTGGGCACCCGGCTGCCATGCCGAGCGCCATTACAGAAGCCGGGAAGACAGCACGCCGCTGGATAGAGGAACAGGTAAGATCAAAGAACAACTCTGCGGAAGTAAGAGCGGGTACCTGTCAAATTCAGGTACCCGCTCCCCACTTCCCCAAAGGTCAGCAGTCATCTGTGCTGTCCGCAGTCTCTGGTCATCCCTGTGCTGTCCGCAGTCTCTGGTCATCCCTGTGCTGTCCGCAGTCTCTGGTCATCCCTGTGCTGTGTCTGCAGTCCATTAGTTCAGATTTTTTTTTTCCTGTTTTCTGCCTCTAAAACCTAGGTGCGTCTTATGGTCAGGTGCGTCTTATACGGCGAAAAATACGGTACTTTGTATTTGTTACATGATCTTATTCACATAGCATTGAAAAAAAAAAACCACACATTTATTGCTGATTATATTTAACTTTTTCTTTTCTGAACTCTTTTTTCCTTTACACGGGCCATGAAATCAAAGTTTACCAAGATTAACCCTTTCTGTATGGTGTTGGCAGATCATATCAGTTGTAAACTAGATTTGAACATGATCTGTCCTAACAACAGGTTAACAATCTAGAAGCTGGGCTGCTGCATTCTATGATAATGAGGAGAAACTTAGGCCCCATGTACACGGGACACTTCTGAAAGATGGAAACTGACTGCTGGAAAACGTAGGTAAAAAAAAGTCTGTTTAGCCGCGTTTGCATAACGTGTTTATGTGCGTTTGCAAGTGTTTTTTAAAGATAAACACAGGAGAACCTCCCAAATGCCCAGAATGCACTGAAAAGTGGTAAATTATTAACTATTTCAGACTGTTTCAGAGAAATACAGAGAGTAGAAGCAGAGGGAGCAGTATGTGTTGACATTAGCTTAATCGTGAGCTGCTCATTAACATTTCTTTTATTTCCAAGGGTGGGAAAGGTGTCTGGTTAAGTCATTGAGGTCACCTGGCAGGGGGTCTTCATTTGAGGTGTGAATGGTCATTAACATATCTTTTGTTTCCAAGGGTGGGAGAGGTCTGAGGTGTGAATTGATTATTACAATGTATGACAAGCTTAGTAGGAACATCCTGTGTTCAGGGTTTTGTCCATTTGAGTATCTTGAAAATGCTTTGCATGCATTTTTCATGATGAAAAAAAGGCTCTGGACAGCATTGGGAACTGGAAGAGTTAAAAAAAAATTTCAAACGCTTATAAACACGATTTGCTGTTTACAAGCATTTTGCGTTTGCAACGCTGATAAAATGGACAGCTGAACGCAAGTTTGCTGCGTTCAAAAAAAAGACTGTAAACTCATATGCCTGTAAATAAATGGAAACGAAAATGTGTACATGGACACATAGGAAAACATTAGGGTGAGTTCAGGGGCTGCTGAAAAAAATGCTGATCAGCTCCTAAAGGTGAGTTTATCAGCTGCAGTGTACATGAGCCCTTAGTGTGTCCATTTTTGTCCAAAGGAACAGATGGAGTTTCCTTGCATTTCATATTGTTCAAGTAGCCTTGCCCAAGGCCAAATACCTTGAAAAGCAAGAAATATAATTTTAATGATTTTTAGGTATGCTGTGTGAACTGTTTCTCAAAACTGACTGCAAAAATAGAAATACACTTACAAAGTACTTTAAAAATTACTACTACAGTAAGCAATGTCAGGCGTTCCAATATATAATTATGCAATCTGTACATGTAGATTCACATAAAAATACAAAAAATTGCACAGTAACATTTTAAATGTTTTACTTTATTCGAACCTGTCAGACAAGGTCCTTGTCGGCTTTGTAATTGCCCTGTCACTCCTAGTTATGTTCAGAAGGAATGTAGACTAAGTAGTAAGGCATTATTATAAAATTACGAGCTGATGAATAATCAGAAAATGAAATAATTATTTGCATTTCACAGTTCCCCAGTAAACTGCATGCTGCCAACACTATAGTCCACATCAGTGGTTTCCTTCTCACAATTACAGATCCCCATTGGATTGTCCAATATGTCATTATACTCACTTCTCTAGACTGTCCCCTTATCATTTCTGGTCCTGACAGATACCAGTATAGCCTCATGCACATGGACAGTGAGAGGTTGAATATGTGCTGGGCATAATATACCAGGCATTTTTCAGCAGCCGGCGAGCTGCGGGTACAGTTTACAGCCTGCAAAACAAGTGAATGGCTGTACGCGGCCATACTCTTGTAATTGTTGATTTTTTTGGTGCCTCAGTGCTTACCGTGTTACATGCATACAATGTACTTCCCTAACACAAGGTTTCCACATTCAGGAAATACATAGATGCTTCTGTACATAGTCACTTGTATGGCAGACAGTATGCAGCACCTGCGGCTCCCCAGCATAGGAAAATGCCCAGAATTTGACACCCGACATACCATCTATGTGTAGGAGGCCTATGACTTACCTACAAAAGAAGTCAGTAGCTTGCTTTTACTTCATATGTAGACAGACAGGAACAGAGCAGCAAGATTTTATCATATATATTTATATAAAAATAGCAAATCACAAATTACAAATTAGCAACAACTATGATATTTTTGCTGCTGTGTTTGCGCAGTAAACACATGGAATCGAGGTGCAATTAATAACAATTGTTTTTCTTTTTTAAAAGATAATTTTTAGTAGTACTAATTGAACTGTACAAAAAAAAAAAAAAAAAAAAAAAAAGAATGGGTATATTACACATCCGTATTCTTGTTTCTCTGAGATAATGCTAGAGGAGGAAGCAGACAAAAAGAGAAAAAGAGAATAATAGGGGCAGGAATCTATAACTTGAGTGATGTTACTTTTTCTGAAAGAGAAATTAAAGTTTTGGACCTTGGTTTGAAATATATACCTAGGACGAATTTAAATAAATTCGATGTTTTTATTGATTTGCAAAAATTTGTGAGAAAACTTAATATTAAAAAATATTTTGAATTGAATAAATCTCAAGGAAACAATCCTACTTCATCTTCTCATGGTTTTCAAAATAGTGGTTTAAAAAATGCTTCTACATTTAACCCTAAGATTTCTGGTAATGCTTTTCTGGAGGTATTTAAAAATATGGTAGAAAATGAGATTAAGAGTATTAATGTTAAAAATTCGTACTGTATTCCACCAGATATAAAATTGGGTATTGAGGATCTTGAAAAGAGAAAGAATATAGTAATTAGAAGTGCTGATAAAGGGGGAAGTATTGTTGTTTTAAATAAGAATGACTATGAAAAAGAAATGAAGAGATTATTACAATCTGAAGATACATATAAAATTTTGCAAAAAAATCCCACTAAGAAACTTAAATTACTACTTAAGTGTATTATTAACAAAGGAAAAGAGTTGGGGGTATTAACTGAAAAAGAAGCAAAATATTTATTGATTAAACATCCGAAAATACCTACTATATACTATTTACCAAAAATACACAAAAATAAGGAGAACCCACCGGGGAGACCCATTGTGAGTGGGATAAATTCTTTATTTGCAAGAGTTGGTGAATATGTTGATACTTTTCTGAAAAACATTGTTATGACAAATAGGGCTTTTCTGAGAGATGGTGGACATCTTATTAACATCCTTAAAGAATTACATAATGTTGATAATTGTATGTTGGTTACTATAGATGTAGAATCTTTATATACTAACATCGATCAAAATGATGGAATTAATGCGGTAAAATGGGCCCTTAAACATAAATCACTCCTGAAAAGATCGCAGAGGAAATTTGTTGTTGAATTACTTGAATTTGCGATGAATAACAATTTCTTTTGGTACAACAACACTTTTTTTCAGCAATGTAAGGGTGTTGCCATGGGAGCTAAGTATGCTCCTAGTGTGGCAAATCTGGTAATGGATAAATGGGAGGAAGAAAGTATTTTCAATAAATGGCCAGAGATGGCGCTATACAAGAGGTATATTGATGACATTATAATAGTATGGGATGGATCCAGAGAAAAGCTTGATTCCTTTATGGAATATATTAATATGAACCGCTATGGATTGAGATTCACTGTTATGAGTGATTTTGAGCAAATTAATTTTTTGGATCTGGTCCTATATAAAGATAATGGCCAAATTTGTACCAAAACTTACTTCAAGGAAGTGGACAAAAACAGCTATATACCTATTTCTAGTGGACATCATCCAAATTGGTTATATAGCACTCCAAAAAGTCAGTTTACCAGTTTAAAAAGAAATTGTAGCGCTAACAAAGATTTTTTCGATCAATCTGAGGTGTTAATTGAAAGATTTATAGAGAAAGGGTATGATAAGACCTTTTTGATTAACCACTTGCCGACCGCGCATAGCCGAATGACGGCTTCACCGCGGCCGGCCAGTTCTGAGTGGACGTCATATGACGTCCTCCCAGAACGCGCTCTCCTGCGCGCCCCAGGGGGCGCGCACCCGGCGATCTCTGTGATCGCTGTGTCCTACGGACACAGCTGATCACGAGATGTGGTGAAAGGCCGATCCCACCGGCCTTTTACCACGTGATCAGCGGTGTCCAATGACACGCTGATCACAGGAAAATGCAAGTGCCGGTTCTCGGCTGCACTTTCCTCACGCTGTCAGATCGTGAGGAAAGTACTGCCGAGAACCGGCAGTTGTCAGAGCGGGGATCGGCACCGATCATCAGGGCACTGATGATCAGTGCCCTGATGATCGGTGCCCAGCAGTGACCCCCGCAAGTTCCGATCAGCTGTGCGCCCACTAGCCCCGCCCACCCATTCCCAGCAGTGCCCCCACCTGTGCCCAGCAGTGCCCCCACCTGTGCCACTCTGCAGTGCCACCTACCTGTGCCCAGCAGTGCCACATACATGTGCCCAGCAGTGCCACCCACCTGTGCCCACCCACCTGTGCCCACCAGTGCCACCCACCTGTGCCCACCAGTGCCACCCACCTGTGCCCACCCACCAGTGCCACCCACCAGTGCTGCCAGTCAGTGCCACCAGTCAGTGCCCAGGGGTTGTGCCAGTCAGTGCCGCCAGTCAGTGCCCAGAAGTGATGCCAGTCAGTGCCGTCTATCAGTACCCATCATCAGTGTCACCTATCAGTGCCGCCTATCAGTGCTGCATATCAGTGCCGCCTATCCGTGACCCCTAATTAGTGCTGTCTATCAGTGCCGCCTATCCGTGCCACCTCATTAGTACTGCCTATCAGTGCCCTTTAGTGCTGCCTATCAGTGCCCATCAGTGCCGCCTATCAGTGCCCATCAGTGCCGCCTATCAGTGCCCATCAGTGCCGCCTCATCAACGCAAATCAGTGAAGGAGAAAAAATACCTGTTTGAAAAATTTTATAAAAGAAACAAATAAACTTTTTTTTTTTTTTAAATTTTTTGACATTTTTTAATTTATAGCGCAAAAAGTAAAGCGCCCAGTGGCGATTAAATACCACCAAAAGAAAGCTCTATTTGTGAGAAAAAAATGATCAAAATTTCATATGGGTACAATGTTGCATGACCGCGCAATTGTCAATCAAAGTGCGGCAGCGCTGAAAGCTGAAAATTGGCCTGGTAAGGAAGGGGGTATAAGTGCCTGGTAGGCAAGTGGTTAAAGAGAGAAATTCGATTAGTATTAAAGATAGGGAGACGTTTCTTGGAAATAGAAAGGCTCATTTGGGATTTGAAAATAATGTACCCTTTATTACTAACTATAATATGCAATACAAAAATATTGAACGAATTTTTAAAAAATATTGGCCCATTTTGTTAAAAGATGATATACTAAATAAATTCTTATCTAAAACTCCTAAATTCATTTATAAGAAAAATAAGTCTCTTAGGATGAAACTGGCTCGCAATGTCATCGAACCCCCAAAAAAGTTCGATCTGTTTCTAAATTTAAGTGGTTTTTTTCCTTGTAGGAAGTGTAAAGTTTGTAGGACTGTAAAAGTTGGTAATAATAAAAAAAGAAAGTCATTCTGCTCTTCATTTTCCAAAAAAGAATATGATATTAAATCCCTGATTACATGCAATTCTACACATGTGATTTATGTTTTAGAATGTCCATGTCATTTGAGATATATTGGGAGAACTGGGAGATGTTTAAAAACAAGAATAGGCGAACATATAAGAAACATAGTAAAAGGATTTGATAAACATAGTGTATCTAAACATTTCAAATTTGTACATAATTGTGATCCGAGCTTACTTACCTTTTATGGGATCGAGATGGTAAAACCCCATTGGAGGGGCTCGGATTTGGTTAATGAGATTTCCAAAAAAGAGACGTTTTGGATTTATGAACTAAATTCCTTGCAACCATTTGGGTTAAATGTCGATATAGATTTGAATTGTTTTCTCACAAATTTTTAATTTTTATGTTATTTTAAGTATATTTTTATATAGGCAACTGTTTAAAGATGATATATGGGAGATTGTATGTTTTTTGTACAATTTTTGCATTATTTTTGTATTATTACTAGAGTTCCCCTTTATTTGTGTTTAAGACTGTGTTTCAAAAAGGGAACTTAAAGGGCCAGTAACACTTTAGAGGGTGCTGGCCCGTTAATGTATTTATTTATTTAATTTATTTATCATTAGTGTTTTATTTAAATTTCTTTTTTTATTCTATTTTTGTTCTCTTGTTTTAAAGTTTTTTTGCTTGTGATGGCAAATATATTGGATACATTGTATATCCTTTGTGGACTCCTGTCATCTGTGGGGCGGCTTGCTTTTGCTTGATTCCCCATTGATGTCAGCTGTTCGTTTCCTGTGAGTGAATATTTAAGGAGGTTGAGACGTCTCACATCTATCCGCTCCGTGAGGACGTCGATGACGAAACACGTAGGGCGGAGCTTGATTGATGTGACGTCATTACGTTTTTGGCTGCCAGCTACTGCGCATGTGCTGAGTAGCCAGGCTCGTTTATGTGATTGCTGTTATGCTGTTGATGCTGGTGTCGGCTGGGACACCTCTTGAGTAAGTGCAATGAGTACCTAATAAAGGAATTGGTTTTTATAATATTGCACCATGAAGTCTTTCTGTTTCTCTCGAGTGCTTGGCATTTCCCCCCATGGATACGTTTGAAGGTGGTCCTTTATCTATTGGAGAAGTGGATTTTCGATTAACTATAAAGTTTTTCATCCTGTTATTTCGATCGATGAGGATCGGTGTGTTGCAGAGTTTCCGTTTCTGAAGATATATTTATGGATGATCTGCCATTATATTATCAAGGTTTTTTGGTGAAATTTTTTCATATTTAGACACTTTTTTTGCACAAAAGTTTTTTGCACTTAAAAGTTTTTTTATATTTTTTTGTGGTATTGGCATATATATATTTTTTTCTGGACTTATGATTTGATGATTTCTTTATATACATTTATATATTTATACACATTTACTAGCGCAAATTATTTATTTATTGGTACACTTTATATATGGTGATTTTTTGCAGCTGGTACACTATTAGTAAGTTATATAATTTTGACCATAGGCGCTATTATTAATTTTTCTTATACACGCTTTGTAGACAAAACTGGAACAAGAAAAATAGAGAAAGCTTAGGGGAAAAAAAAAACCTATGCCAACAAGCTTTATAGTCCATTGTATTGAAAAACGTATTATCCATACATATGTTACAACAATCAATCCTGCTTGATGTAGATCTATACAAAGAATAACAAACAAGTCAAACTGAATCAGCTGTCTATCCTTATCCCCCACAATAACACGCGAGAGAGCAAAACAATACAGAAAAGTTTTATGTGCATGATGGGTGCTCGACTTGCGGCCCTCCAGCTGGCACAGAACTACAAGTCACATCTTGCCTCTGCCTTTGGGATTCATGCTTGTAACTGTTAACCTTGCAATGCTTCATGGGACTTGCAGTTCTGCAACAGCTGGAGGGTCACAGGTTGAGCACTCAAGAACAATGGCGTAGTTCTTGATCACACAAACATGACCTTACATTATCAAATATTTTCAGGCAACCCCTAGCCTCATAAATCAGCTTATATAAAAGATAGGGCCTAGTTACCATCATCTGGCAACTAGAGATTTTGAGAGGATAAAGGTGATTTCCACCACAGATCAATACATTTCTTTGCATAAAAGTATAGTAAACAGAGAAGTGTAGAATATGAAGGCATATCAGGATCTTCTAAATGTCACAGTACACATCTTAAGGGATTACAAACATTAGTGATGTCCATTTTGTTAATGTGAATATTGCTTGCATGTCATCTGGCACATCAAATCAATTTCTCATTTTTGATATCAGGTTCAGTAATGCAGGAAATCCTGTTTCAACTTTTTTTTTAAAGTACTAAGAGATCCAGTCCCCTACACCCCATCAAACAGTTCCCATGCCCTCAGTTAAGAAACACTGGTCTATTATGTTGTTAGTGACAGCAATGGACATCCAAGTAGCACAAAGAAAAATAATTAATGATAGGATATGAGCTTTTTGGGTTGGGTATTTTGGTCCACAAATGCCCACAGACTAGTCTTTAGCCAGGTAAATAAATTCTAATGTTTGGTAATATTATGGTGCACTATAGACTATTTCTTGAAATTATTTCAAACATGAGGCCCCAAAGTACTGAAATTGCCACTTGGGACCAACCTGAAAAAATAATGCATGAAAGTGTTCCAGTCAATTGACATCCAGGCAACGCATGCTCTGCAATCTTCACTGCTCTTATGGAGAATTTAGTCACCCTGTCAGGTGGGTTTTTCTCAGCCATCATTTAAGGTGAGAGTAAGCTTTCAC
Source organism: Staurois parvus (assembly GCF_062004578.1). Taxonomy (NCBI): domain Eukaryota; kingdom Metazoa; phylum Chordata; class Amphibia; order Anura; family Ranidae; genus Staurois; species Staurois parvus. The sequence goes on from NW_028318142.1 coordinate 4,876,343, forward strand.
ACTCTACATATCCTTTTTAGGAAATATGTGTTGACAGGAGCTCAATCAGCTGCCTGGACAGTAAAATGTATCTGGAATGTTGGCATAGTTAATGTGTTTTACTTTCCTGTACTTCTCATCTGCTTTTCACACACTGATAGCATGTGAAAGTTTGATATAAAACAATGGTGTGAAAAGATTTGAGAAAAAAAAAAATAGCTAGATTACTCCAGAAGTCTGAAGACAAATATTACACTGAAATGCAATATGTACTAGATTACTTGGATTTTTATAAAGGAGAAATGTAAGAAAAACCTATTTTGAAATTATTTAATTTATAAATAATAATACACTTTGTGTATTATTCTCTGGAAAATGAAACAATGCATGTGATAGACTAAAATGGGTACCTTCTTTTTTTTCCCCTCACTTTCCTTTTTTTAAACATTGCCCTTGGTAACTTACTTTTCCTAAAATTAGTACAATTAGCTTTAAGGCAAATCAACCAGATTGAGGGCTTTTGTTTGCTTCGTACAGGTTTTAGCACTAAGGTTTTGTATACAGGTCTATAGGAATGCAAAACCTGCATGAAGTAGGTCAAATGTACAGTAGGTCAGAATGAAGTCAGCTGCAGGTCAAATGCACCTGTCAATTCTAAATCAGCTAAGAGCACCTCAAACTGATACCATCAACTCAAGCCCCAAAGTGCATCAACACAAAGCCTTACATTTTTATAGGTTTAAAGCAAACAGTCATAATGAATATTTTTCATTGGATGCCAACAGCCACAGCAATCTGCATATTGCTCTCTCTTCATTCCTATTCAGTTTAGTATAAAATAAGTGACCTTTTAACACTTCCAAAAATATATTTGAACTCCAATGGCCAATTGCACATGGAGAGAGCCACCGACTTTGGGCCCTCTATCTAGGAATATTTTTCCATTCAGTCTGGGCTAACATTTTTGTGATACCAACTTCCTCATCTCCACAACCCTACCAAGGCTTTAGGATCCATGTGAGTTGATGTCTAAGTGGTTTCCTGAGGCATACACAATGACTCTATTACAGAAAAATGCAGAAGAGGTTTTCTAGGGTTATAAAGGAAATTGTGGGATCTTCTGCTCTAAGGCAAGGCTTTTTACTGGAAGGAACAAGTCTTAAAGTGGAACTAAAGCTGCCTATACTAACCACCTCCCCTCCAGCGATGCAATGTTTGGGAGTTTCCTTGCCACTATTGACATCTTTACTTCATCATCTTCAGGGTATGGCATCTTCGACAATTTTGGAAGGCTGGCCAGGGATGACAAAATTCATTTATACACACGACCGTTTGTTCATTCTGGCAAAAAGGCATGCCAACAGCCTTTTTAAAGAGGTCTGTGAGCAGGAAGGTAAGAAGGTTTTATTGCAGAAAAATTGTATACGTCTCTCCTGCAATGAACAGCCTTCCAACTCTGAAGTGGAACTTTACATAAGAAAAAAAAATTGGCAAACTCACAGGTCAGTGTACAAATTTCAGGCCTGCAGAGATGAATAAATTCCCATGCATGTGTGGGAGTGACATCATGTCAGCTGGGCCAATGAAAATGGCTGAAGATCGGTAATTGGAAGCTGATCCAGCCAAAGATGACAATGGCTGGTGGGGAGCCCACAGCACTGGATAGAAGGTATAGTTCCCCTTTAGGATAACATTATGCTGTAAGGTACATGTAAACTATAAAGTGCATGTAAACTATAACTAAATGACATTCCATTTGCTAAGGTATGGTATTTCAAAACCAAAGTACTATTTGTACCTTTTTTCCATACTTATTTTGTATATCAGAACTGCTGATCTTCTGTAGTCTACATGTATGCACTCCAGTAACTGCTGCATGTCCCGATAGTGAAAACATTAACAAATGCCTATGCATTGTGCAATGGCATGGGAAACAGGAATCACCCTACAACAGAAGGTAATCAAAACAACATTAATTTACGCTACCCACACCTCTATGTGCCGTGAGGTGCAGAAAAATGGTAGCAGGTGCTCTGGATGAGTCAAAATCTGAAATATCTGGCTGTAGCAGGAGGCAGTTTGTTCACTGAAGGGCTGGGGAGCATACAATAAGTACCTGCAGGCAACAGTGAAGCATGGTGGAGGTTCCTAACAAGCTTGAGGTGTCCTCAATGCTGAAAAATACAGGTAGATACTACTTATCCATCATGCCATACCATCAGGGAGGCATGTGATTGGCCCCACATTTATTCTGCAGCAGGACTTACATAGTTAGTCTGGATGAAAAAAAAAAAAGACAAAAGTCTATCCAGTACAACCATAAAAAAAAATTAAAAAAAAAGTTATAATCCTATACCCATAGTTGATCCAGAGGAAGGCAAAAAAACCCCCAGCAAATCATGATCCAATTTGCTCCTGCAGGGAAAAAAATTCCTTCCCGATCCCCCGAGAGGCAATCGGATATTCCCTGGATCAACTTTACCTATAAATGTTAGTATCCAGTTATATTCTGTGTATCTAAGAAAGAATCCAGGCCTTTTTTAAAGCAATCCACTGAGCTGGCCAGAACCAACTCTTGAGGAAGTCTAATCCACATTTTCACAGCTCTCACTGTGAAGAAACCTTTACGTGTTTGGAGATTAAATTTCTTTTTCTCCAGAGGTAAAGAGTACAAACCGACCCCAAACATACAGCCAATGTCATGAACTATCTTCAGCACAAGGACTTTAAAATTAGCTTCAATTATAGAGGTATTTATAGGGGACTTAGATGCAGAGTGGGCCATCTAATACCAATCATCCAAATCTAATATTTCACCCATATCTTTTTCCCATTTATGCATATAAAACAGTTTGGTATTCAGAGGTCAGGATAGAATATATTTCAGATATGAAGCCTTTTACTTATACTTATTACACAGGTATTCTATAGATGTCATAGTCCCAAGATCTGGGGTACTCTTTAAAGTATTAAAGAAAGGAGATATTTGGATATATAACGAAAACTTTCAGCCTCTGGCATCTTCCTTCAATATTTGCTTTGACAGCAGTCCCCTAGTCGCATAGATCTGCAATACGTATTAATCCTTTATTAGACCACCATTCAAAGGCTTGGTGGGGTAAGGCCCAGAGTGAAGTTCGTATTCCCCCAAAAGGGGTGCCAAGGGATTGCGTGGAGATTTAAAATTGTGTGCCCTTGTTAGTCTATCCCACACTCCGAGGGAGAATGACAGGAACGGGCATACGATAGTAGGCCTAGCTTGTCATATCCCTTTATGCGCTAGGTTATGTGACCTGGCCCTCTCCCTACCTGTGCTTCTCTCCTCCCATTCATAAGAATGAATGGATTTTTACTTGCTTCAGAAAAAAGCATTCATCTTTAAAGCTGGTTTCACACAGATCCTAGGAATAACACGTACAATTCATTATTATTATTATTATTATACAGTATTTATAAAGCGCCAATAGTTCGCTCAGCGCTGTACATTACAGAGGGGAACAGAACATGTGACAGAACAATACCAATACAATGCAAAACATGAGGGGATCGAGGGCCCTGCTCTTTCGAGCTTACAATCTAGGAGGGAGGGGATGGTGGCACAGGAGGAGATAGCTGTGGGGGATGGAGTGGTAGGAAGAGTGGAGGAGGTCGGCAAGTTAGCAGGGGGCGGGGTAGGCTTCCCTGAAGAGATGGGTTTTCAGGGTGCGCCTAAAGGAGAGGAGAGTAGGTGATAATCTGATGGGTTGGGGCAGGGAGTTCCAGAGGATGGGTGACACCCTGGAGAAGTCCTGGAGGCGGGCATGGGAGGAGGAGACCAGGGAACTAGAGAGAAGGAGGTCTTGTGAGGAGCGGAGTGTGCGTGCTGGGCGGTACTTGGATATTAGGTCAGTGATGTAGTTCGGGGCAGTATGGTGGACAGCTTTGTACGTCAGCGTTAGGATTTTGAATTTGATCCGTTGCGCAATCGGAAGCCAGTGGAGGGATTGGCAGAGGGGGGTGGCGGAAACGGAGCGGTTGGAAAGGTGAATGAGTCTGGCAGCCGTATTCAGGATGGACTGAAGCGGGGATAGCCAGCGGTGAGGCAGGCCAGTGAGGAGGGAGTTGCAGTAGTCGAGTCCTGATATGATGAGGGAGTGGATGAGCGGTTTAGTGGTTTCTGGGGTTAGGAACGTGCGGATTTTGGCGATGTTGTGGAGGTGGAGTCTGCATGAGTTTGTTAAAGAGTGGACTTGGGGCTGGAAGGATAGGTTGGAGTCCAAAATGACACCAAGTATTCTGGCCTGCGGGGCGGGTTTGATGGAGGCGTTGTTGGACATGATGGAGAAGTCAATGGGGGGTGGTGTCCGGGCTGGAGGGAAGACAAGAAACTCGGTTTTGGAGAGGTTCAGTTTAAGGAAGTGGAGCGACATCCAGTCAATTCATAAGCATTTTTACTGAGATTTTACCATGGTTTTCACGCATTTTTACTGCGTTTGTGTGAAGAGTTCCACAGGAATACATGATCACAAGTTTTTCCTCTGCTTTTTTTTTTTTTTTTTTTTTTTTTTAAGCACAAAAGGTGAAGAAAAATGGATCAGTGTGAAACCAGCCTAAGGCCTCCTGTTCACACGGGTGGCTGGGGGTGTTAAAAACAGGCAGTTCTCTGTTTGAGTAATTGGAATGTTTTCTGCCTTTGCAATTTTTTTTTGCCTTACTCTACACTTATGTTTACTCTCAGTGTTTTGTGTGATGCATGTTATGTAGCCATGTTAACAAAAATCCAATACAAATCATTAAAAAAAAAAAAAAACCCACAGGCATTTAACCCATGGTTTTACTGCCCCCTAACCGCCCACCTAAATTTTATCATTACAGATGGATGGCACTGTACACATGGCAATTTTAATGCTGCTTGCAAAGTTTGACAGGTGGCGCCGCTTCTCAAATGCATCCATTAGAACAGTGGGAGTGCGGTGCGACAGTAAGCCATACATTTGTCTTACTGTTGTGTCACTGTATTTCAATACAAAATCCCCTTTGGGATTAGAAAAAAAAAATGTAAAAAAGTAATTCAGAAGGCAACAGAATCACTTCCTGAACGCCTGGCAGCTGCTGCTCTGCCACCCTCTGAAAAGTGCAGATCGCTTTTTAGAGGTCTGTAGGCACAGCCACCTGTGTGAGAGAGTCCTAAAGTACAGCACTTTGCTTTAAAAAAAAAACAAAAAAAAAAACCGTGGACAACACTTGGCTTGCTTCAAGACCCTGAAGCAAAGTGCTGTGCTTTTTTTTTTTTTTTTTTTGGCTGCAGTATGGTCATGGTGAAGCCATACTGCTGCTTTATAAATAGGGCCATTATTCTTAGTTTTGCCTGTACTCTCTCCAAGGCTTAATCCAAAAATTGCCCTTTGCAGTCTGTGGTGCTCTTCAGTTTGAACCCAGCATTGTTTTTGAGTCTGCCTTTGTCTCCATGATTTTGTAATCTCTGCTGTTTATTTGTGTTATTGGTACTATTTTTTGCATTAAACAAAGTTCAGAGTGCACCAATGTACAGTAACCAGATATCATCTTTACTAGCTCAGTGCACTCTGAGTAGTGAAATCCTAATGGGTGATGCAGTACATTGCATTTTGCAAATCATTCTTTGACTTGTGAAACAATGGCCTGTGTAAATGTTTGCGCTGCTGGAAATCTTTCATTTTCCCTTTCATTTTGTTGCAGTGAAACAGATGTTTAAATGTGCAAGAACATCAGTGTTGGCTGTGGCTGTAAGTTACAGAAGGAAAATTACATAATTACGTAATTTTGAAGGTTGAAAAAGATCTAACTCCATCAAGCCTAAACTCTCTGTTTAAGATATGTGTTTGTGGCTTGTGCAGCATTGTCTTAAAAAGGGGAAAAAATGTTTTGCTGCCAGGCCCTTCACTCCACTTTTAAATTCAGGTGGCTGACTATATTTGCTTTTTTCCCCCCTTTTTTATTTCTCCTTCACAGGTTTCAGAATTTGTTGAAGACCTACCCAAACTATACATTTTTTTTTTTTTTTTTTAAAGCAATGGACCAGGGGAATAAAAAGATGGTGCTGCTGATTGTTTAGGTCATATGATAGTTGCACAAGAGATTATCAAACAGTATTATCTATAAAAATACACTACATCGTTATTGGTGCTCACAAACACAAGTTATAAAATTCCTACTACATTTAAAAGCTAAACTGTGCCAAGTTAATAACAAATATTTGTAAATTTTAAATTGTGCCTTTTTGCAAAAGGTGGAAACTGAAGGTATGCAAAACTAAATCAGCAATATGCTCTTAAAATCTAGAGGTTTTTCTTTTTCACTTGCAGCTTTTAGAGTTTGTAAAAGACCCCCCAAACTATACATTTTCTAAAGACCTACAGTAAGTAGAATAAAAAGATAGTGCTACTGAGTTTTAAGTCCTGCAACAGTAGCGCAAATGTTTAATAAATATTTGTCAATTTTAAATTGTGCCTTTGCAAAACTCAATAATAAAGGTATGCAAGGTAGGGTTGAGTAAAAATAATATTTAAAAAAAAAAAAAAAATCAAGCCTTGCAATGCATTTTAAGAATTTACTGCAGTGTTTCTGCACAACACATGCAGCCCTGTCCAAATGTTTTGAGAATTACACAAATATTAATTTACATGCAGGGAAACATGTGCAGTCATCGTTGCTTTGAACAAAAAGGGATTCACAGGCAAGGATATTGCAGCTACTAAGATTACACCTAAACGAACCATTTATTGGATCAAGAACTTCAAGGAGAGAGGTTCAGTTGTGGTGAAGAAGGCTTCAGGGTGCCACAAGAAAGTCTAGCAAGCAACAGGACCGTCTCCTAAATTTGATTCAGCTGTGGGATTGGGGCACCACCAGTGCAGAGCTTGCTCAGGAATGGAAGCAGGCAGGTGTGAGTGCATCTGCACGCACAGTGAGGCAAAGACTTTTGGTGGATGGCCTGGTGTCAAGATGGGTGGCAGAGAAGCCACTTCTCGCCAGGAAAAAGACTGATGTTCTTAAAAGGGTACAGGGATTGGACTGCTGAGGACTGAGGTAAAGCCATTTTCTTTCATGAATCCCATTTCCGATTGGGGCATCCAGAGAAAAAAAACCTTGTCCTGAGAAGAAAAGGAGAGTGCTACCATCAATTCCATATCATGCCAACAGTAAAGCGTCCTGAGACCATACATGTGTGGGGGTTGCTTCTCAGTCAAGGGAGTTGGCTCACTCACAATTTTTCCTAAGAACACAGCCATGAATAAAAAATGGTACAAAAACATCCTCCAAGAGCAACTTCTCCCAACCATCCAAGAACAGTTTAGTGACAAACAATACCTTTTCCAGCATGATGGAGCACCTTGCCATAATGCAAAAGTGATAACTAAGTGGCTTGGGGAACAAAACACTGAAATTGTGGGTCCATGGCCAGGAAACTCCCCAGACATTAATCCCACTGAGAACTTGTGGTTAATCCTCAAAGAGGCAGGTGAACAAAAAAAACCCCACAAATTCTGACAAACTCCAAGCATTGATTATGCAAGAATGCCATCAGTCAGGATGTGGCCCAGAAGCTGACTGACAGCATGCATGGGGCGAATTGCAGAGGTCTTGAAAAAGAAGGGCCAACACTGAAAATTGTGTAGTATTATGTTCAGCAGACTGTGTTCTTCTATTGTTGTGACTTAGATGACGTTCAGAGCACATTTTATGCCCAATTCATGCAAAACGCCACGTAATCCCAAGGGGTTCACATACTTTTTCTTGCAACTGTATACATAGATTCTCTCTCTCTCTCTCTCTCTCTCTCCCCCTATATATATATATATATATATATATATATATATATATATATATATATATATATATATATATATATATATACACACACACACACACACACATATATATACACACACATTATTATTTTTTGAAACTAGTAATAGCGACGATCAGCGACTTATGGCAAAACTGCAATATTACAGCGGACATTTTTACACTGACACTTTGTGGAAACCAGTGACACTAATACAGTGATTAGGGCTAAAAATATACACTGATCACTGTGCTAATGACACTGGTTTCGAAGGGGTTAATACCTTGGGTGATCAAAAGGTTAACTATGTACTTAACTATGTACTTGGCGTACACTAGATGGCACTGGTAAAAGCGGAAGTGGAGGATCATGTTCCCAGCTCTGCAGGGACACACGATGGATCACTTTCTCCTGTCAAAACACAGCTGTGCCTATGAAAACAGAGGCATAGCTGTGTTCTTCCTTTCTGCCCGATGAAGCTGATATGTGAGTTCAGGTGAATGGATGCTCGCCGGCACCCGCAAATCAGCTTCTGCTTTGACAGTTCACAGCAGAAGCGATCCGCTGGTGGTGCACGCTCACCACCCGTGAGGTGGAAGTACAAAATCATATATATATGATTTTGCACAGGAGAGTCCCCCTGTAACAGTAAAGCCACTATAAGGCAGAGGGAAACTGGTTAAAAACATGAATTGAATTATAAACACACAAAAAAATAGTGATAATAGAAAGTCCACTTTCATAAGAATGAATGAAAGCCAAAATAAAATTAGGTGATAATCTCCTCCACCAACATAGATATCAAGCCTCTTACCAAAACTATACGACTCCGTGCCATAGGAGGTCAAACACGCTTGCCACAAAAAGGTTCATCAAAAATGGATGGCAGTAGGCTCCTCACAATCTTTCCTCATTCACCTCACCGGTAACTGTAAAGTATTTATCAGGCAAACTATGATGGAACAGGCTCCACACAGTGTAAAACTATATGACAAATCTGAGTTTATTTAGACTTAATCCTTTCAACTTTGTGTGCTATTGCAGCTATCAGCTTGTGCTTAACCCTTCACTCTACTACGTACATCCAAAAAGCTAAACTGCTTGAACTCAGGAATGTCTGCAGAGAATTCCTTCCTGGACAAGAACAGAGGAAAAGCCAGTCCATGTGGTACTCACTGCAGTGGTGGACCTGATGGTGAAAAGTTAAAAAAAAAAAAAAAAAAAAAAAGCAGTAAAAACCCTGGTAGGGTATGCAGGGAATATGTTAGATGCACATGACAGAAAGTCTTTGTCCTTCCAGCAAACATAGCAGGGGGTCTTCAAAAACAGGGTTTCAAAAGACACATGCACCTCGGACCTGTAAAACACTCTGCAGCTGACAAATGTTGCACTAAGGAAAGTGTTGCCTAGTGCAGACTTGCCCCACTTCTTTTCAGCAGTAGCCATGTACAACTTCCATGGCAAAGATGAGGATCAGTCCATTTAGAAATTTGCAAAGTGAGCCTCATTCTGGCTCTATAGCAACTGAAGAAATTTGCTGAGAGAAAGAGAATTAAAGAAAAAAAAGAAAAGACACTGCTTTTCTCAGGAGGAAAAAAGTTAATTATCATAGGACACTAGCAAAAAACGAGGCATGCTTGGAGTGGGAGGGATTATACTAGGCTGTCCTTACATCTTTTGTTTGCCAGTGAAGTGCCAGACAGTTGATTGCCAGTGAAGTGTCTCCTGAAGACAGCAGCATAATCCAATTTACCTGAATTACTTTATCTTGTGTATCTTAATATACATTAAGAAAATGTCTATTAAATTCCTGACAGGGCCAAATTCTCCCTTGAGTTTCACATGCTCACCCTCTGCAGCTGACAGTGTGGGGTTTCAGTAACAGAGGCAGTGCTGTCAAACCAGAAAGCAGTAAGCAGGACTTGAGGCGGCCAGGTGCCAAATGACAAGCTACAGACTTCAGAATCAGCAGTGAAATGCTCAAATCCACAAGCAACCTGCCACAGTTTTTCATCTCAATGTAGTAGAAACAGGCAAAACTTACATGAAAGAGCTAACCCTGCTCTGTATTCAGAAGCATTGCAGAAACGGCATCATAGTAAGCAGCATTTGGACCATTTCACAAAAGTTGTCTGATTAGGTCCTTCTGTCTGTTTTTCAGGCAGATCCGATCAGACCCTCCATTTTCCTCTATGGGTAGTCGGATGTAAATGGACTTGTGTCCATTTACACCTGGCTACCTCCAATCCAATGAAAACAAAAATGGAAGGGGGATCTGTTCCCCTCCATCTGGCTGGTTTGGATTGGAGGGCAGCTGGATGTAAACGGAAAGCTGGTCTGTTTACATCCGACTGCTCTCAGAGCCCAGCAGGCTGTGTCCTCGTCTGCTCTACATAAGTGAAGCAGAGGAGACATGGACCTGTAATCCAGCAGCTTCGCTGAGCAGGGGATCAGCAGACGGATCCCATGCTCAGCAAAACCGGATCTGGCCCATGGGAAAGGGCCCTAAGGTGGACTTTACATGCTCAACAGGTATTTGTAGGACTTTGCAGGGAGACTAAGAGCAAACTGCAAATGCAGACTTCTAATTTAAAAAAAAAATGTTAAGCAGGAGGCCATAGTTCTATTTTAAGAAATGTATATAGTAATGCTAGCTTGGGCCTTTTGGCATGCGTGAAATTACATTTTAAATAAGTCAATTTTAACTTAATAAAAAAAAAATCAGCACAACACAGCTTTCATATTCAAGGCATGGATATTAGTACATAAAAAGATCAACAGGAACCCAGTAAATACACATTAAATATTAATGTTTCCTAACAAGTTGAAAGCACGCAATGTTCATCTCATAGCAATATGTTTTGGTAAAGAGAAAGCATTTGAAGTTACAGACATCAGTTTTCAAATATTAGTAAACAATTCTATACATTTCCAGCAACAAAAACATTCTGAAGGCTTTAAGAAACACAGCAGAGCTTGCAGTTTAGAGCAGTTACTGTGATGTTCAGGACAATATTTATTTATGTTTTTTAAAATGCATTAAAAAAATGCATCATGCACCATCTATCTTCATGCCAATTTCTTCATTTCCACAGGGCAATCCCGAAAATACTGGAGGCTGGATACTTATTGCTTTCTTGGGATCAGAAAATGGTAAAGATACACTATTAACATAAATCGTTTGAAACCATAGAAATGATACAATATTTATTACTCCTAAGCAATGTGCATACTAGAACACCACAAAGCCACTAGTGAAGATCTAAGGTACTAGTCTGTACCAAATGCTAGTATTGTTAGCTTTAAATAGATTACATTTTTTTCCTCCTTCAATCCTCCTCAAAAAGGACCATCATTATTTTATTATGTTAATACAAAGGTATTTATTTCTACAGCAGAGTAGGTAACGGTGGGAGCCAGGGTGTAAAAAAAAAAAAAAAAAAAAAAAGGAGTAGCAATCCAATTGGTAGAACTAATAAAAACACCAAAAATGCAGCGCTTGAGCATGTAGTGAGAAGAAATTAGCGTATGCACATCCGGATTAAAAGAAATACATTAAAGGTATAACATGCACCAACTTAAACGCACAAATTAATGCAAACAATGGACGGGTAAGTATTAATGATTCATCCGACCAAAACAAAGTGCATATAGTGATAGGGATGTTAGAGTCATTAGAAGTGCATCCGTGTATCAATCAAATTCGTGACTTCCGTGATAGGAGAATAGCTGCAAAACGCACTAACCAGATAGCGCAGGAAAAAGCGCATTGGAGTATAATGACCTACTCCCGGTCACAGCCCAAAGATCTTCAGCGAAGGGACCTCAGGAACAACTTTGCATCAATCATGCCGTCTCCTACCACCAGGGGGGGGGTACGCCTCCTTACAGTTACACGAATTTGCCTTATATCATCTTTCGCCAGGGGTGGTGTGCTTTCGTATCAGGAGATCACCTTAGGGACTCAGCAATAAGTATCCCTAAAGGGATAAGGATACCTCTCATACTACTTGTTACCCACATGGTCCATGCATCTGACTGTCGGCCATCTTTTTGGATTCTGTTAATCAGCTTTTCTGGATATCATTATGTAAGTGTGCTACTTGTTCTTTAGCAACCTTTTGAATAAAAATTACTACACTATCAAGATTTCTCTCTTTTGGGTCTTATTGCTGAGTCCCTAAGGTGATCTCCTGATACGAAAGCACACCACCCCTGGCGAAAGATGATATAAGGCAAATTCGTGTAACTGTAAGGAGGCGTACCCCCCCCCCTGGTGGTAGGAGACGGCATGATTGATGCAAAGTTGTTCCTGAGGTCCCTTCGCTGATGATCTTTGGGCTGTGACCGGGAGTAGGTCATTATACTCCAATGCGCTTTTTCCTGCGCTATCTGGTTAGTGCGTTTTGCAGCTATTCTCCTATCACGGAAGTCACGAATTTGATTGATACACGGATGCACTTCTAATGACTCTAACATCCCTATCACTATATGCACTTTGTTTTGGTCGGATGAATCATTAATACTTACCCGTCCATTGTTTGCATTAATTTGTGCGTTTAAGTTGGTGCATGTTATACCTTTAATGTATTTCTTTTAATCCGGATGTGCATACGCTAATTTCTTCTCACTACATGCTCAAGCGCTGCATTTTTGGTGTTTTTATTTGTCTATGAGGAGGTTATACGAGGTTTACCTTCATGCTAGCAGCTTGAATCTTTGAGACCAAGCGCTCGTCTTTTATCCCATTTTACTGTATAATTGGTAGAACTGCTACTGACACCATCTTCTTTGCTTTCTCCATGCATACAGGGGCTGCTCTGCGTGCAACATTTTTCAGCAGCGTTTTGGAAGTGTAGCATCAGAGTGATCAACCTATATACAGCAATATTGGTGGGTGTTGGCAAGAGCAATGTAAATATGCACAGAACACACAAATGGATTTTACAGTACTGGAATTCTGGATCCTGTGCCTGGCAGATCCTGCATAGGGTTTGTATGTTCTCCCCATGTTTGTTTAGGCTTGCTATAGGTGCTCTGATAACACTAAGGTTGAAGAAGTCTTAGAGTGCCCATAATGAAATTGAGATAAATCGATCAGCCCCAAGGTACTGGCAGATACATCAACACATCAGCAGAACATGCGAAGAAACAGCCATTGGGTTTTGAAACATGCCAGATTACTATTCCACAAAGTTGATCTGTAGAGCAATCAATCAAGAAAAATGCTGTCCAATCCAGCAAAAACAGCCAAGCCCTGTGACTGTTAGGTTTGTGGTTCATACCAAAAATTGTTCCTGGCTGTTTCTTTGCCTATATCACAGACACATTTGAATGTATGCTTCTTTAACGACAGGACCCAGTGCCAACGGCTCTATGCATATCATAAGCCAGGCTTGTGGGCTGCAAGCTTTTTCAAAGGCAGGGACTAGTGTGAATAGTTATATGTTCTCTTTACATTAGAAACAAAGCTCACTACATGTGTCTTGTGAAATATTACTACTGCTTCAAGCCACAGTTATTAAAGTTCATTTATTTATTTACAGGGACAAACCATGAGAATGGTTTATCGCTTTTCCAAGGTGAGCAGTGAAGTAATTAGAAAAGGCAAAAACATGGTACAAATTAACGGGAAGTATATTGCAATGGTTATTTTAGTTCCCAGTTGTGTATGTTGTTACTGGTGACAGATATCCCATTCACAAGAATGTAATAAAATAAACACTAGGAGTTACAAAAAAAAATTACATTGCTGCAACACATTTGTCCAGTAGGGGGCAGGATTTCACTGGAGTCTATGGCTAATCTGCAAATAGGGCAGCACTGCATCTTAATCTCCTGGGTTTTTTTTTTTGGGGGGGGGGGGGGTGCATATACCAAATGGATTTTGTAAACAATATTCCGCTTTTAAAACAATTTACCAGTCTGCCATTTCATAGTTTACAACATAATACATAGCTCTATATCCACATCAGGGAAAACAAGCAGCACATGGGGTTAAAGATAGTACAGAAAAACAAGTTGCAAAATCATATGGTTTTTGCAACTTTCTCATAAATAGATCATAGAGATATGTAGAAGCAGAAATCTCCATGTGCAAAATTAAAATGTGTAAAAGTAATGACTGTAAGGAAAGAGTTTTGCCTTGTTCAGATGTTCAGACCCATAAACTGAAGGGGCTCAAACCTAAAATTCTATCAAAGGCAATTTTATTTTTTTTAAATACCTCACATTATACTTACCTGCTCTGTGCATTGGTTTTGCACTGAGCAAGCCCAATCCTCCTTCTCGGGTCCCCCACCAGCGCTCCTGGCCCATCCCCCTGCTGAGCAAGCAGCTTCCTATGGGGGCACCCAACCAGGCTCGCTCCCGAGCCGCTGCTCTATGTATCCATTCACACAGACCCATGTCTCCACACCTCCTCCTTTCTCTTCTCATTGCCTTACTGACTGGCTGAGACAGCAGCAGGAGCCATTGGCTTCCACTGCTGTCAATCACAATGACGTGGGAGAGTCCCTGGAGAGCCAAAGCTCTCATGCACATCTCTGGATGACAATAGGGCTCAGGTAACTATTAGGGGGGCTGCTGCACACAAAGGTTTTTATCTTCATGCAAAGAATGCATGAAGGTTAAAAAAAAAAAAAAAAACTAAAAAAAACTTTGAGCCTTTACAACTACTTTAAAGTAGAATTCCAGTATCAGTCTAACAAAGCTTAAAACGACTCCCACGTCTCTTCTAACTCTTGCACTAACTACCCTTTTGAAGGAAGATGCCTATACTTGGCTATTCTCAGGGGAAGCCAGAATAGTCACATGATCAGCATCCAGCTTCAGGGGAGAGGAGGGACAGTCAACAGATGACCCATAGTAAACCCATGGGTGACATCACCACACAGGCATTCCAGCCATTGTTGTTGCTCTCTTCTCTCCTCTGAAACTGGCTGCTGGGGGGGATCACGTGACCAGACTGAAGTGTCCTGAGAATAGGCAAGTACAAGAATCTTTCTTCTACAGGGTAGTTCGTATGGGAGTTAGGATAGGGGTGGGAGCAGGTTAAAGCTTAGATCAATCGTGCAATTCCAACATCTGTCTATGCAACCCAAAATGGAAGCTTCCATTTTCTGGTAAGTCAAATACTATTTTCCAGGACACTGCAAATCACTTACAGTTAAGCTGAACAGGCTCAATTTAAAGTGTTACTAAACCCAGGACCCTGCATTCACTATGTCTGGTCTCCCACAGTATACACAACATGGAAATGCAATTATTTTAGTAAATATAAACTGCTAAATACCTTTTCTCATCAGCAGTATATAGCAGCCTTGGGACTTCTATTAGTGTCTGGCCAAGCACTGGTTAGACTTTTTAGGAGGAATTTTCATTCTCCTCTGACTGTCCTATGAGGCTACATGACCCCTGCCCCTCTGTCTGGACAGCGCTGATTGGCCCTGTGCCAATCACATGCACCCTCCCAAAGAAAAAAGAAACTCTCTAGCAATAAACACAAAACTGAGCATGTGCAGAGTGTCTCCTATGGTTCTGTACTATCAGCAGATGGATTGTGGACAGTAAAAGAAGGGGAGGATCAGTGTGCGGTTACACTTAATGCAATGCAAAGTTATGGTTAATGTTGATATACTGCCATCTTGTGGACATTTTGGTTATTGCACATTTTCTGTCTTAAATCCTGTTTCCTCCCACTAGCTAGTGATGCATTTCCTCTTCCTTCTTCACTGCCTTTTTGGGATGAATATGGCTACTTGTCTCAAGGCCTCATGTAATCTGCTCGTATCTGGGGACACAATACCAGGTTTTGACTTTAATATACTGTCCATTCATTGTATCTGCTTATATAGACCACACACAGAGGTCTCAGCAAGAGATAAGTCACTATTACAACAGTTGGAGTGAGAATAATCAGAGAAGTCAGGATCAAATAGCCTTTTTACATAAAGCGGAGGATTAACCCCTTAGGTTCCACAGTGAGTATAACAAGCATGCTTTACTGCATATACAGACTGATTTTACTGTAGTGGGTTTAGTAGAACTTTAAAAGTAGCTTTAAAAGGGATTGTAAACCCTCACTTTGTAAAACAACCCATTCGTTTTAACATAGAAATGAAAGGCAAAACATTTGTGTACAGATTAACCGCTTGCCAACCGCCCTATAGCAAAAATACTGATACATATACAGTATACCTGATTTCACAATTCTGTGTACGGGGTGCATGCCCTACTCGTGCCGCCATTCACGGCTATCAATCACTGGGCCCCGGCCCGTAATTACTCACCGGCCCCCAGTTTTTTCCAATGGGGAGGAGGAATGTTATATTTACCAACAGTCCTCCTCCCTGTCAGCTCGGGCACACTGCAGTGGATGGCTGTGAAAAGCACAGCCATCCAAAGCAGTGTGATTACACACACATCCCGCCCCTAGTAAAACTCTCCCAGCACACAGTTAACCCTTTGATCACCCCTCAGGTTAATCCCTTCCTGCCTTTGTTCTTTTTAAAAAGATTTAAAAAATAATTTTAGGCATAGCAGAGCAATACAAAGCAGCATGTTTACTTCAGGGGTGTGGAAATGTTTGGGTCACCGATTTAGTCCCGGGACAAGTAGTTTTTTTTCAATCTACTTGTCCCTCATGACAATCTACTTGTCCAGATAAAAAATAAATACATTTGAACCAAAACCGTATTTAAATTGGAGGTGATTTTAGGACGGTTTTAAAAACAAAGTTTTATGGCGACTTAAATGTGTAACATTTTTAACATCGCGTTGTTTATCTCCTCACCACCTCCCCCTGTCTCCAGCACCGCACCCGGGGACTGGCAGGGAGGGGAGAGACCTTGCAGTGTAATGAGCACAGATTGGCTACTCGTCAGGAAAGAGGAGTGTCAGGCTTATCCTTTATCCCTTTCGCTCCCAGAGCCGTCTTGGCGCTTTTTGCACAAGATTATAAAAAATCATTTTAGGCCTGAAGATTACATAAAATCCCCAAACATGATATATTTTGTGAAATCAGAGACCCTAGAAAATAAAATAGTGGTAGTTCCAATTTTTTTTTTCGCATATTACTGCAAAATTTCAGTAAAAATACAAGTTAGCTAATTTAAGAGCACAAAAAAAGCAATAGATTACATAATTTTTTTGTAAAATATAAAAGATGAGGTTGCAGCGAGTAAATAGATATCCAACGTGTCAAACCTTAAATTTGCATGCGCTTGTAAAATGGCGACAAACTTCAGTACCCTATATTTTCTTTAGGTGACACTTTTAAAGCCTCTTCTAGGTCATCAGTATAGCGTTACAGAGGAGGTCTGGTGCTAGAATTATTGCTCTCATCCTAGCATGCGCAATAATATGTAACATGTGTATTGCTAACGATGTTTTCATGCATAGGCGCCTCAGCGTGTGCTTTTACGTTTGTATGTACGTATATGTGGGGGGGGGCTCAAATTTTTTTTGAGGGGATGTTATGTTCTTGGGTGTAACTTTCATTTTTTTACAATTAAAAAAAACAAAAAAAAAATGTTTTGTTTTTCCACAATTTTTTTTTTTTATCACACAGGGGGCAATGTCCCCTATGTGATCATTTTTGGTGACAGGTTCTCTTTATTGAAACATCCAAGGTCTATAAGACCCTGGATGTCTCCCCTGTACTACAGTGAATGTAATGCAGTGCACATCACACTGCATTACATTCTCTCAAAGGGGACCCGTAAGTGCTATCATAATGTCACTTCCGGGTCAGGACAAGAAGGGGAGTGGACATGTCCACTCTCCTCCCTCCACTCTAGCTGACAGCGGTGAGCCGGTCCCGGGCCCACAGATGGGCAAGCAGAGCCTGGGAGATAGTAGGCGGGGGAGGCTCACACGTGGGGGGAGGGGGCTGTAGAGGCTGGCAACTTGATGTGCTTTGTTTTTATCTTTTGTAATATGGGTCCTATTATGGACATGATTCTTTTAGGTCAATAAATGGTTATATGTATTTTATTGTGTGGTCTCTTGCTGTGCCCAAAGAATACAATGCCTTAACGTACTTAGCAGTTGTCCTTTTTCTTTTCAAAATTTATAGGATTTGGCACTAGGAAGCTTGTTTTGATAGTTTTTATATCCCATTGGGATCCTATCGTGAATGGCCAAAGGATCACTGTGGCTTCAGGGCGGCTTAACCGGGAAAATCAGACGAGAGGGAGGAGAGTGACAGGTGGGTACCTGGCTTTAAGTATCGCATGGGTGAGAGCCTCCATGCATTAAGGAATTGCTATGCTTGTGGGTTTGAGAACTAATATCACTATGTTAAAGTGTTTTTTTTTTGTTTTTTTTTAATTTAAATATTTATTAATTTTTCACATTATTACAAAATTTCCATAAGAAGAGACACAATACATATAAATATCAATACATTTCTACTCTGTGCTATGTTAAAGTGTTAACAGCCGATGTGAATATATGTTTGTGGCCCCAGTTGTTCTCCCCACATGGCTGTATGCAATTCAAATGATTCATCACCACTAACTTGCAGCCTGTCCACCCTCCACTTGAACCTTCATGGTCTGTCTGTGAACTGTGATTAGCTGAGTGACTGAGCTGAGATCTAGCCATTGTCCACTTGATGGAGGACGATCTTTGAAATAAGGTACTTCATGCTGTATTCCCCATTTTGGGATTATTTATATCAAGTCCTAGGCTACTTTTTACATCATTGTACCAATGGACTAATATTCACGAGTATGCCGTGATCTGTTCACAAGGTAGTCTGATCATTAAGTGGACTTATTACCCAGTATACATATATACAGTAGAACCAGCATTGGCCCATAAGGTCATTCAACCCCGATTATTTTGACACCGGTGTTATTTTCTACACTTCCTTGACCGGGTTGCCCTTTGTTCAGGTTTGTGAAGACCAGGCACTACCATCATGTATACTTAACTTAGATGAATAAAACCCCATGTATCGGCTTCATGGTGAGTTCTGGTGTTTGTATTCCTGAACTGCAGGGCAACTGTTGGTCTAATACCCTGTTTGGGATGGTATGTACATTTTGTTTGAATGAGCGTATGGTAGCCCGGGCTCTTGGGTTCTTCCTTTAAAGGTGACAACATTGTCAATCCTTATTATAAGTGGTGTTGGAGAAATTAAGCATTATTAACCCACTGTGATGGAATTTTTTTAAGCGAAGTTTATATACCTTTTTGATTCACATTAAGCCACAGTTGGTTTCCTTTATGAGGCTGCTTATATGGCCCCTTTGGTAACACTTACAATTTTTTTGTTGACTGTACTATTTATTAGCCTTCTAGGACCAAACCAATCTATCTGGTGAGTCGGTCATGTGACTATCTAAAATGTCAAATTATTTAATGATCGCTTTAATTTTGGGTCTATTTTATCTATAAAAGACCAATAAACACAAAATTTTATAATTTTGGTTTGATTACTAGGCTGGTCCATAAAACTAAGGCCACTTGAGAAGGCACAACATCACCTCACAGCAGGTGCGGCGATGTCCCCAGAGGTGACTGGGGAAAGGGTTAGATACCAACCCATGCCTCAACAAATTGAACATGAACTTGGCAATTCACACAGAGCCATGTTCTGAACATGACAGATTGCTGGAGGTTTCGGTGTGTTCCCACCAGCAAGATAAATTATACTGTGCAAAACAAAGTTTATTTCAGCATTTTCTCCCTTTTTATTTCTTAGCGAGTTGCCATATGCTGTATGTCCTTTATCTTTCCGCACTGCCTATCTAGGGATATGAAAAATTTAAAAATTAACAAAAAATTACTTTAAGTGCCAAGCTACAAATTCATACTCCTTGAGAGCTTGGTGAACTGTTTTACCAGTGTTTGCAAGCTCAGTATAATTAGTTGTTAATCTATTTGAATTTGCATTGTATGGCTGTAGACTATATACAGATTATTGCGTGTATAAACTAACAGATCTTCCAGACTGGGATCTGTGGGTGTCTATGTAAGGTTGCCTAGCAGACAGCTGACAAACCGCAGGTGGTAGCAAGCTACCCTAAATCCTGTGTCTGGCGTTGGCAGTGAGAAAAGTGATTAATGCAAGGGATTCAAGCTCACACAGCTTGAGGCATCTCAGAAGTGTGTGGTGATTACTAGGCTGCTCCACTATCCCTAAAGTGCACTAGATTGTGGGTAAGATTTGTATCTGCCTGAGTGGGGCCAGCCAGCTAGATTTGGATAAAGTCTCCTTCCAGTGTCAATCGGCGATGATGCAGTTTGTGATAACCATTTCAAAGCACTGTTTACCTTCCCAAAGTAATCTGTCCTCATTGCTCCTCCACAGAACAAGGTTGTCTACCTGGTTAGTGATTTGCCACCGGTCTACATTCTTGACACTAGGGAAATTGACTTTCCTAAGCAAGTTACCTATCCTGTTCTTTGTTCTGCTTCCTTTGTGTGAAATATCAGAGGCACATTGCAAGTCTATAATAATTTATAAAAATAAAATTTGCTGTAGATAAGCATTTAAAATACTTTTCTGTGCTTTCACCTGCATTTTGTTTACCTCTTTACCGTCTCTGGACTTTGTATGCAGCTTGTTTTGTGACAGATCCACTTTAAGACCAAAGCTACTATTCCCCATTAGAGAGAACATTTAGTACTAGAATTTTATTTCAACATATATAGACACGTATCCAATAAAATCCTATATAAAATCACAACTCCCAGTTTTTTGTTTAGTTTTAGAGTTTTCAGGAAAGACCCCATTATAGAGAATTTAATAAAAAGGTAGGAAAAAGACTAGCAACCTCATTATTTAATTGAATCTCTGCATCTTAGATGCAAACAGTTACTACAACACTACAGTTTCATCTTCACAGAACCCAGAAATCCTCTGCAGCCAGCTAGAAATTTACTGTACAGTTTAGTATGCACATATCAAATTCCACTTTGTGCCCTTACTTTGTATAAAAAAAAAAAATGTATAGAAAAGTTTATAGAACATAAATTCAGCAGAGAATAAGCATCTACACAGATATTTTAATATTTGGTGTTGGCATGGAAAGGTCTTAACTCGGGAACAGGGAATTTACTAGCTGTAGGACTGAAGCCTTGGGGATTCTCAGCTAGTGTATGTAACTGTGGACAACAAAAGCAAAATGTAACATGTTCATGAGAGTGAAAAACTGGCCTGTCAAGCTATTCTTTCCTTTACATGGGTGACCCCCCCCCCCCCATGCTTAGAGAATTGACCACTCTCATGAACAAGACTATCACAGTTCTAGCACATGACCTGCAGGTCCTTCAGAGGAGCATACTACATTACATGTGGGGACCCATTAGCCTGAGACTTACTAAGACAACACCATTCTTGCACAGGCTGAATGGAGATCTAAACCAGGACTCTCCAAACTTTCTAAACAAAGGGCAAGTTTATTGTCTTTCAGACCTTAGGGGGGATAGACTGTGGCCAGCAGGAGTGTAAATTTTCCTGACAGTGTGAGTAAACATTGCCACATTTGGTATTAGGGGGAGGAATAGTGCTGTTTTGTTGGCATCATGGGGAGGAATAGTGCACCATTGTTGGTGTCAGTGGGAGAAATGTTGTTCTGTTGTTGATGTCAGTAGGCAGAATAGTGTCTCGTTTCAATGGGAGGATATGGATGGCTGAATAAAGGCAAGCAAAGGGCCACTTATGGGCCCCCGGGCTGCAGTTTGGAGACCAGTGTTCTAGACAGATATTTTAGAATAACCTCCTGCTCTCAAGTGTTTTTTTTAGTGGTCACTATTCCACCTTGAAGATTTATGCGCTAACCACACTTTGCTTCCCTCTAAGGACTGGGGAAGTCCCAATACACGTGCTCTATAAAAACAAAAAAAGAGAGAGAGTGCACCAGCCTAGTTATCTACACATATAATTTATTAATAAAATAAAAGTAAATGTTACACTCACAAAACACCAGTATATGTTAGCACATCTCCACTCACTTCCCATATGGGCTGAATTACATATTAGATCAGAATATCAACCATATTAACACTAAGGAAGGCAATGCCCATAACAATAAGATAACAAAAGAACATACATGGAAAAAGTGCTTGTATAAGTATATATTTAAACAAATATACATAAGCTATCATGTGAGCACCACCACAGAGCTATGAATGAAGGACTAGGCCTCCCACATTTAGTGAATATTACCAAGTATTCCAATTCACCCAGATGATACAATTCCATGCTACCCGGAAAGTCTCACTCTGGGGTGGCCTAGAGGTGTGTATCATATGTATTATGATCCTAGCCCAATCGATATTGTTTTCTCAATCCTTCAGAGAATAACCAGATCACAAACCCAATTTTTCTCCATACCTAAGACTATGGGATCACATTAACCAACCTGCCTATCTTCCCTCAACACACGACCCTCTGTTATTTATTCATCACCCTGAATTTTTGCCATGGTATTAAAAGTACTTTTATTTACTGCTGATGGAAGATGCTAAGCTTCTTTACCAACTATGCAGAGATTGTGTTTACAGCTTTACGGAGAAAGGGGTCATTACAGTGTTAGCTGCATGTGTCTGGTCTTCTGTGAGGACGTTGATCCTTGTCATATACTATGCTAATATCCTTTAATGTTTGTATGGTAATCTTGCACATAAGATTACCACAGGTTTATTTACATATTTTTTTAGGTCTATTATTTATAATACCAGACTCTACCATTTGTTAGGTACCACTTATCCCTTGTGCGTTTAGTACCTATACAGTTCTAGATTTGCCATGCTTTGACACCCGTTAATATATTTTCTGTTTATGCACTATTGTTAGTAAATTATAGGTGGAACTATTTAAAATGGTATTAAACCCAAAAGCAAACATTCATTATATTGCATCCTACCAATTCTTAGATGTGATGGCTGCATTCATTTTTAGGCTCTTTCTTCTAAGTTTATCTGGTGATCTGGCCAGGAAGTCTTTTTTCCAAAAGAACAAGTGCTCCAGCAGAATATATCGGTTACAGCGATGAGACAAACCATTTAACACTAGCAGGGGTATTTACAACAGTCAGCTTTATCTAAAACCTTTATCTCAAAAGGGAAAAAAGCTGTTTGCTGTAACTGTTTATAAAGTATTAGCTGGAATTTGGCTTCAAATTGTTAGTGTATTTAAATCTTCCAGTACATCTAACACTCCCCTTTCCCCTGCATTGCAATGCTACTGTCCAAAGCCACATTCATCCAGAGTGGGGGCACTCTAAGTCCTCATGCACACTGGATGTTTTTACAGCTGCAGTTTTTGGCTTCTGACGTTTTTTTCTACAGCTAATAAACCCCCCAGCATGTTATCCTATGTGTCCATGCACACACAGACTGTAATCAACGTTATTTGGCAGGGGCGTTTTTTGGCTGAAAAAAAAAAAAAAAACAGAACTAGTGGGTAGATTAATTTTATAGCTGTATAAAAAGCTCTAACACTGAAAAATGCAGTAAATCATGGCAAACTGGCGTTTTTGGACATTTTTGAG
This sequence comes from Staurois parvus, assembly GCF_062004578.1. Lineage (NCBI taxonomy): Eukaryota > Metazoa > Chordata > Amphibia > Anura > Ranidae > Staurois > Staurois parvus. The sequence continues at coordinate 4,899,638 of NW_028318142.1, forward strand.
AAGAAAAACATTTTTGTTTGTAAAAAAAATGCTAAAAACTGCAAATGCGAAAAAACTGTCACTAAACGCTAATACAAAAACAGTAAAAAACTCACATTTTTAACGAGACTTTACACAGCTAACATTACCAGCATTATTAAAAAGCCCAGTGTGGATGGAGCCTAATACAGGAGGTGTGTTAATAGCCAGATCCCCAGGTGAAAACAGAGGGGAGGAAAAAAAAAAAAGAAATGAAAATGTATGCAGCCACCACATCTACTGACTGGTAAGCTGCAATATAAGAATATATATTTTTTGTTATGGGTTTACTACCTCTTTATTCTCGCAACTTTATTTGTTAAGCCTATCGCCCAGATCTCGCAGTAGCTCCTCTTAACATGCATCCACCAGAACTCACCAAATTGCAATTCAATGCTCCTACAAGCATAGGTGTGCACAGGTTATTGCATTAAGGTGTGCACCCCAAAGAGCAAACACACATGCGTGTGTGTGTGTGTGTGTGTGTGTGTGTGTGTGTGTAATAAATATATGTATACACACATACAGGTGGTAGACCAATAATAAAAAAAAAAAAAAAGGAAACACTACAAGATCTGCAGGTGTGAAAGTGACAGCATGTTTTGCATTGAAAACGCAAGTGATGTAACATTCTTTTGCTTCCACTGTGTGATAAGACACCTATCTAATGGGTGGGAAGGCTCACTTCCGTCATTCATTGCGTGTGCTGCTACTAATACGCAGTCATGTCAGAGCTTGCTGAGCTTCAAAGAGGGTAAATTGTTGGTGCATGCTTAGCGAGTGCCTCCGTGACTAAAGTTGCCAATGTATTTAGAATGTCACAAGGTACAGTATCAAAAGGTTACGACTGCATGTACAGTTTCCGGGAAAAAGTCATCTGACAAGCAAAAGCGCAGTCCATATGGTCAACTGACCGAAAGACACAAAAAGGACATTGCCTAGGATTGTGACCCAGAATAAAAAAAAACTGCTGCAGAGCTCAATCTCAGTCCCATGAAGACTTTCACACCTCCAAATCATATATACACTGTATATAAAAATAATGCATTTTTAATTATTACACAGACACACACCTGTTAGAAATCAAATTATACTTTCACTAAAAACACACTAAAATGATTATTAGTGGACATAAAAAAATTCCTGCTAAACGTAAAAGATAAAAAACTGTATTGAGTTGATAAAGCTCTGCATGTGAATGAGGTCTTGGGGCCTATTGCCATGGGTGCTCTGGCCTGTACAGTGTCAATCAGTGGTTTGTTTATGTGGCTGAAGCTGTGTGAAGTCAGCCTTTGTTACGCTATGGGGACTCAGCGGCTGTAGGTCATATTTTGATAAATGTGTGGGTGCAGGTGTAAGGCCCTATAAGCCTATAATCTTGAAAGGATCTCCTGAGTGGAGCATATGATGTGGAATTACCCTGCCTGGATGGTTATAAGGCGTGTTATATATTTATTTTTATTTGGTAAGGGTATTCACTCTTTACACAATAGAAGTGGACACAGTTTTTTCACTTGTATTGATTTTTTTCACTAGATTGATTCACTGTCACATTTTAACACAGTTATTCACTTTTTCACTAGTAGTGGTCACACGTGTTTTTGCGTTTAAATCACATTTGTTTATTCAGTGTGTAATATTCAAGGGTTGATAAGGATAATGTGAATTTTCTTTTCTTTTGAGGTTTTCTATTGGCCTCAGGAGCCATTTGGAAGTTTTCAACACAAAGATTTTTCTTTGAATATTTTCTACTGAGTGACTAATTTTTGAAGGACATTATTTTTATATTTTTGGACATTTTCTTTGCACTATTTGATATACTTTATATATTATGAATATATTTATAGTTAGCATATCATTGACAAATTTATGCGAATTAAAATAAATTGCAGAATAGAAGATTACTGGTCACAATCTGAAATTTTGGTCCAAACGTTCTTAGAAAAAGATTATAACAAAAAGAGAACTGGAGAGTATTAGACAGTTGGTAGGTAGTACGAATAGAAGAGATTACAAATGTTAAATACAAATGTACAATTATTTATTTAAAAAAAAAAAAAAAAAAAAAACAGCAAGCATTGTATATTTTCTGAAAGCAGAGGCCCTGGTGAATAAAATGATCATTCTATTTTTTTATATCAGGATTCATCAAGCACAACATTTTCAGTAAAGAATACACTAACGTTTACTACACACAAATGCAATAAAAAAAAAATGAAAGAGGAGGTTGTGCAAAGTAAACAGATCCCAAACATGTCATGTCTTAAAGCGGTAGTAAACGTTCGTGAAAAAAAAAAAGTACCAGTTACACTGACCGGGAAACATGTTTCTGGGAAATATTCCAAGACTGCACACCTGAGAGATGACTAGCTCCACCTGACAGGAACCACAATCAAAAAACAACAGTTTAAATTCCCTTCTCTTCCCTCCACTTATGCAAGCGTATTCCCACACCCTGGTGCACAAAAGTTAATCTGTCTCAAATTAATCAACACCAGACACGGGTGGGAAGTAGGCCTGTTGGGGGGGTTAAATGCTTGGGTGTAACCTACATTTTTTAAAAATAAAATAGGTTGCCTTTTTTGAGACTTCCAGGGTCTCCCCTGTGCTCCACTGAATGTAATGCAGTGCACATCGCAGCACATTATATTCTTTCCCGGCCTCGATGGCCGGGAATGTCTCAACGGGGACCCGGAAGTAAGGTCACATGACTTCTGGGTCAGAACAAGAAGGGGAGGGGAGAGAACGTGTCAGTTCTCCTCCTTCCTCTATACCCGCATCCCGACATACCGCCGGCACCCACTGGACCAGTCACTGGCCCGCAGAAGGGCAAGTGGAGCCCGAGACACATACATACATACACATATATATATATATATATATATATATATATATATATATATATATATATATATATATATATATATATATATATATATATATACATACATACATACACACACACACATATATATATGCACATACATATATACATACATATACACACACACACGAAAAAGTAAAAAAAATTGGAGCCTCCCCACCCCCACATACGCAGACATTTCGGTTCAGTTTTCAGCCACATACATTCAGAATTTTCGGTTTTGGCACCAGAATTTTCATTTCGGTGCACCACTACTTCCAGTTGTTCATGGAAGTAAATCGGGCAGATTTTAAAGCCTACAGGTATATGCAAAAATTAGAAACCTATTTTTTGCACCGCCCGTACACTGTACTCGTGTTCGCGATAGCACGGTTACGTATACACATGAGTAAAGCACTGCACTCTCATTCATGTCTTTGAGAAACTGCTGTACTTGGGCTGCCTGGGCGGAGGAAATACTCCAGCAATTATGCTAAATGGCCTCAGCCACCTATGTGCAAATGCCCTTAGTATGTTCCTTGCTAGCACTTAAGACGTAAAGCACAACTGATTGGCTTCTTGTGCACCTGCGAAAGAGCTGACACTAGCTTAAAGCCAGGTATTTGTATTTACAGAACACATTTTATGATATATTGAGCAATACAGGACTGCATGATTTTGTGACTTATGTCAGACAAAAGTACAGTTTGAACAATTTTCTTTCAAATTCATTCAGAGAAGAGATCCACCAGGTCATATGGAGATTTTACAAACTGGACTCCACAACCAAAACTGAACACTTCCAATACTGAAAGAATTACTTCCAGCTCTAACTTTGCTTCACGTTGGACCATCGCATAGGGCTTTATATAACCAAGCTAAAATCAAAGCTCCTATTCACTTTTTTTATGTTTTTTTTACTGTTACATAGATCTCTTCATCTGTCAATTATTCACTGAAAATTTTAAACCTTATGATGGGACATCCTACAGAAATTCTCAGCAAGCCATAGAGAAAAAGAGTACAAAGGGCAGTCAAGTTCAAGAATCTGATTAAATGTAGCCAGTTCGTTCTAAGCGTTTCTCTGAATGTTCACTGCAGCAAATGCCATATTTTGTACAAGGGAGGGGCCCTTTTTCACAGCCATTTTTTAAGCCAATATATATTCTATTATATTATATATCAGTGTGTGTATTTGTTAGACATTCATTTCTTTTGAATTTTGTGTTGCTATTCTGTCTCTCAGTGTTACAATACACCTACCATTTGATTTTTAGACTGATCATTTCTTTGAGAGTGGGCAAACATTCAAAATCAGCAGGGGATCAAATACTTATTTCCTTCACTGTGTGTGTGTATGTATATACACACCCACACTAACTATGATCTAAGCTGGAGAGCTTGTTGTTTTGAAAAACAACAGACATACTGGCTAGATCACCACATAAAAATAGAAGGAAAAAAAACATGTTTAAGAAGTGGATAGCTGCAATATAAGAAATGTTTGCTTTTCGGTTTAATACCACTTTAAGCATTAGCTGGTACTGCTGAAACAAATAGCTGCCATAGTGCAGGCAGATGATAATGGCTGCCAGCAAAGTCTCCCCTAGAAATTACGAATGGCAGGATTACAGGTAGGTCATTATGCAAATGATGTGATGTTGGTATTCAACTGTTTAAAGTCTGGCAATTATGGAGCTAAAAAAATAAAACTAGAGAGCACAATGCATTCATTGAAGAGTAGAACAAGGGTCACCTAAACTGTGTCTATGGTGGTGCATGCACTGTCCTTTTGTTCCGCTTTACACAAGATTTACAGATTTAAAAGCAGTCCAATGTAATCTATCTTCAAGATCCTATGAGGACCCCTCTGCTGGTCGGCCAGTGGGAATTGTCCACATCACACAGGCACAGTCTTCCTGGAGTTGGCCTTTAATCACTTGCCTACTGGGCACTTTCACCCCCTTCCTGCCCAGGCCAATTTAAAGCTTTTAGCACTGTTGCATTTTGAATGACTATTGTGTAGTCATGCAACAAAATTTGTACCTTTTTTGGAGACATATAGAACTTTCTTTTGGTAGTATTTAATCACTACTGGTTTTTTTTTATATTTTTTGCTAAACAAATGCAAAAAAAATGAAAATTTTGAGGAAAAAAAAAAGTTTTTCTTAGTTTATGTTAAAAAAATGTTTTAAATAAGTAATTTTTCTCCTTCACTGATGTGCACTGATCAGGCTGCACTAATGGGAACTGATAGGCGGCAATGATGGGTACTAATAGACTGCACTAATGGGGCTGCACTGATGATCAGTGCCTTAATTATCAGTGAAGATGTCCCTTCTGAGGAATGCCGCTAATCGGCTCTCCTCTCCTCAAGAGCTGTCACCATGAGGAGAGGACTGCCGATAACTGGCATTTCCTGTTTACACGTGATCAGCTGTGATTGGACACAGCTGATCACATGATTAAGAGCTTACGTCATCAGCTCTTTATCGAAACTGGTGATCTGCTGTATCCTAGAGACACAGCGCACCATAAATCGCTGGGTGTGCATGCACAGCTAGAGTGGGAGGATGTCATACAACGTCCTCCCAGAACAAGAGAGCACCCGCCTGTCCATCATTACTTAATACGCTAAATATACAGATGATGGGCATATACAAGATCTGTTTAACCTGCAAAAGGATTTTTTTATTCTGTCCATTCTTTTCTGAGCAGTTGAGAAAGAGAATACCTTCCATGAGGTAAATTTTGGAAGTTTTGGGTTATACCGTCACCCCAGAATGTACAAATATCTATACTGTGCATGTAAACCTTGAATACACAAAAACACAATATATTGGCCAATTATTTGGTAATATATAAATAAGATGGTGGTATGCCGAGTATATAGATACCAAACATGGCATGCTTTAAAACTGTGCATGCCCTGTGCAATGGCGACAAACTGTGCGGGGGGTGGTGGGGGGCCAGGGTGCTATTTTTTAATTTGATTTTTTTATTTATTTTTACATTGTCCCTTTCATTTTTTTTTTTAAATCACTTTTAATGTTGTCACAGGGAATGCAATCATCCCCTATAACTTAAATGGGCATTGGCATATATTCTTTTTTGAGAAATCTGGGGTCTATCAGGCTCTCCTCTGCCCTTACATTATCGAATCTCATCAAGATCGGTGTGATCAGATGCTTTCCCAATTTACAAATGGCGCTGTTTATATCCTGAGAAACGGAAGTGATGAAATGCTCGCAGCTTCAGATTTCTTAAACTATAGATATGATTGGCACCATTTCGGTCTCCAATCAGCTCTATGGCCAGCTGGCAGAAACACCGTCTGCATTCTGAGGTTCCCCCGATGGCACGGGCCTACCCAAGAAGGCCGTGGAAGGCAGCGGGGGAGTGGGGGGCATCTTCTCCCGCTGCTTGTAAAAGCAATCCTGCAGCTAATTAGCCACTAGGATGGCTTTTACATGAAAGCCGATCACCAGCTGCAAAAAACGATACCAGGATGATGCCTGCAGCTTCAGGCATCATCCTGGTATAACCACTCACACTCTAGTTATGTACCAGTACGTTGCTGGTCCTTGTTAGGTGTATATGCTACGTTTTTGTTTTTTTTTTATGCAGCCTGTGGGCTGAATGAAAAAAAAGAGAAGGAATCTTTGCCAGAAATTGTGTAGTATGCCCACCATTAGAATATACCTCCCTGCATCCACCCATTTCTAATGGAGGGAACACATGAAATGTGCCAAAAAAATATTATAAAATATTAAAAATATAATATAAATAATATAAAATATATATATGCTGAAGCATAGGGGCCATCCGCCCGCTGGCCACCCCAGGCCCCCATGCTTTGGCATATATGCTCTTTTTTTAACTGCGGATGAAAAATATCAGCCAACAGCACTGCCCACACCTACTTATGTATATTCTGAGAGTAAAACCCTGTTGCCGTCAGAATAAACAAGTCGGTGCTGCAGCTGAATGACATTACTGTAAAGAAAACAGCAATAGTTAACAATAAAACAGTAACCCAATAAAACAGTAAAATCGTAACAGTAGAACAGTAACAACGACAATAACAAAATAACTAATTATTTTTTGGTTTTTAAATTTTATTTTTTTTTTTTAACTTTTTTTCCCATTTTTTCTTTTAAACTTTAACTTTTTAAAACAGATTGTAGGGTCTCTCAAAATGCGACAGCCAGTTTCCTGACTACCTAACAACTTTTGAGACCCTGTGAAAATATGTGAATGGGGGGGAAGTACGGGTGCTGCAGAATCTGTGGGCTGCCAATCAGGATTTGCAAGCACGTCCGGAAGGACACTAGGAGCTCTATGGGCCTGCGTGCGAATTCTTGGTGGCTGTGGGACACTACTTGTGCTAGCTACCGCACCAGCTTGTACTGCACTTATGGGACTCTACACGTCACCAAGTGATACTGCAATGCTGGTAAAAAAAAAAAAAAGAAGATCAGGATGCACTAGGCCGCTGGTGCTCTCCAGTTCACCAAAAGGTAGTGCGGCACTAGTACTGGCATTCTGCTGCATATGAGACAAGTCATACGATCCTAGCACTTCAGCTTTATGGGGTCGGGTACGCCTGATCTTAACAGGGACCTCTTCTCCATCATCCGAGCTACCTGTCAGGGTGCCACTGTTGTCTACAGGTTCGCATTCTGAGGCTGATTGTGTCAGGGAGTTTTCCCCTTCGCTCTCACCGGACATGCTCAGAATTCTGTAGGCTCACTAATGTACCTTTCATTGGACATTTTGGACTCTAAATTTACAGGTACCTAGTGCGACACACAGGAAAAAGCACCTGGCTGTCAGGGACTGCTTAAACGGCTACAAAAAAAAAAAATTACCAGCAAGTGCTAACAGATCAGGTCCGATTCTGTGAACACTGCGGTTTTGTGTGCAATATATTACAGGTGACAGTTATCAGAAAGCATACTGACACTGCATTTCACTTCTTGTTAGGAGTGGGAGCGTTGGGGCTAAACGCTAGTGCTGGCAGCGAATGGGGATGATTCTACTAACATTGCATTTTGGGGGACACTAATACTAAGTGGTCACTGGTATAGTTTTGTTCATGATCAATATATTGATCCGTACAAACACTATACTAGTAATGATGGTGATCAGTGACCTATAGCGTGAGTGCGATAGTGTGCGGGCAATCTAACGCTAGCTGACCCTAGCTGGGAGGGATGCTAACTGACCCTGATGCTATCTGACGTCGCTAGTGGCACTAATACAGTGATCAGTGTACACGGACACTGTATTAATGGCACTGGCAGGGTGGCAGGGGGCAATCAAAGGGTTAAATGTGGCAAAAACGGGGTTAAAATGTCTAATGTGAGTGGGTGCAGTGTGCTGCTTTTACTCACGTGTGACATCTTTCTTCTGTCTCTAGAACAAAAATGGTTCCAGGGAGAGAAGAACCAGCTAGATCCTGTGGCTGTCTTTACAAATACAGGCACAGCTCTGCATCTCCATTCGCTGTAGGAATCACTGGCAGAGACCTGCTGACATACACCTCCTGCAACGAATGACAGCAGGGTCAGCAGGGGGGTCCGTCGCTTTGCCTGCAGCTACCGCTCATCCGCATGCGCACTACACTCTCGGTGGACGCCATGCCGTCCACTGAGAGAGCCATGCCGCAGCTGAAAACCCCCTTGTGCACGTGTGGCAGTGATGACATTGCGGCTCGGCCAATCAGATGGTTGCAGTTCACGAACCCAGAAGAATGGCCGGGTGAAGATGGAAGCCTCGGGGAACCGTGACAGCACTCTGTATGTGATGCATACTAGCACATTATGCTCTTAACTTGCAGGAAAAAGATTTTTTTATTTTTCGCGGTTTACAACCACTTTAAAGGATAGGTTAAAAAAATAATAAAAATATTAATAAAAATAAAAAATTAATAAATGTTCTTTTTTGCATGTAAAAATAAATGGCATTTATTTTTTTTATTTTTTTTTTTAAGAGCCTGGGGAGCATTGCACCTGTGGTCAGCAGACCTGGGCGCAATGCAGGGCTTCTGCAGACTATCAGTGTAGGCTGTCTGCCTCATACACGTAGGCAGTTACACAATGACAGGAAAAATCAAGGAACTACCTAGAAGTGCCCAGATATTTCATTGAGAACTACAAGCCGACAGCCACAAAGGTACTTGTAGTTCATTAATTTACAAATCTCTGTGAATAAATGACGTGGTCGTGTGGGCCGAGGCTAGCATAGCTTTGCCCTTTTGAATTGTTACAGCAGGTGCGGGGAGATCACCAGCCCCTCACAGGGAGAGGATCAGGGAGCGGCTGCAGATGTGGAAACATGTTACATGTTCTACGCTAAAAACGGGTGGAACATGTAACATGTCCCCAGAGGTGAACTTATCCTTGAAACATTTTTAGAGGTAAAGTGCTCTGGTTCATGGGGAGCATGGTATTCCTGTATATGCAGACACAACAGATATTAGGAATGTGTAAACAGGCCCTTCTTCCATGCATGATGTAGTGGGTAGGAAACGATAGAGAGCACAGATGTGTTTCATAATAGACCATCTCCAAAGCACTATCTGCAGTAGAAAGGGATGCTTAGCTTTGCTACATATCATTGGCTGCTGCCAAAGAACTGATACAGCAGGCTGTCATCTGTACCCTTGGGGATATTTGCTTCAGGCAACTTGTTCGCAATGATGAATGCAGAGTGTAAAGTCATCGAGCCTGTACTAAGGTTTCTGATTCTTGGTTTATACATATAATAAAGCAGGGCTGACAAATGCCCATAATTCCTGATGGTTACAGGAGAGAATAGCTAAAAATATTCAAAGCTGAACTTTAGGCAGTTCTAAAAGTCACAAATGAATGCAGATCTGCAATCATCAATACATCCTTAAGCCCTGGTTCACACTGAATGCAGCATTGAAATCGCGCTACTTCCCTTGAAATGGCGAGATTTCAAAGCTGCTGGTCAATGCGATTTCATGTGTGGCTTGACTGACATCTGTGCGACTTCATGCACCAGTGTCTAAGCAAGTCACACATGAAATTGCCAAACACAGTGCAACCTCTTTCAAAATCAGTGCCCCACCTATTTGAACAGTTCCATAGGCACAAACAGAGTATGACTTGCCATGCGATTTGGAGCTGTCAAATCGCATGACAAGTCGCACTGATGTTAACCAGGGCTACATGTATTTTTACATTCAATATTTTTTGTTAAAAGATTAAGCATTATACAAAACAAGAGAAAGAGGTATATCACATTTTCAAGTACTGTTAAAACCATAATGATCTGGTTTCAAGAAATATATAGAAAGTATGTAAGACTAGTTTTCGGATCAGTGCTTTATCCATAGATTGAATAATAGAACATAAAGGAGGCTGGACACAATTTCAACACAGGTTGTTGCCTTACATCCTACTGTACAATCTATGGGTAAGGTACATAAATGAGATTTGAAAAAAATAAAGATTCCATATGCAACATTTGTAAATTCTCTGATAAATGTTGAGGGGTAAAGGGGTCTCTGTGTAAAAGAGTGCCCAATCCTGTAGAATCTTTTTATTCAACCACCACCGAAAGGCCCTAGGGTCTTGCCCAGAAGGGAACTATGGATTATTAAAGAGATGCGCCAGGGAACAGATGGTGGAAGAAAGACTGATGTTAGTCCTCAAGTGATCCCAAACCGCAAGGGAATTGGATAGAGTTGAGACCCGTATGGGCAGCCTCTTCTTTGGAAGTTGCTACATAAAATAATCTAAAAGTAAAAGAGCCAGCCGCCTGCCTTTCCAAAAATACCCAATCCAGTTTTTCTCTCCGCAAATATACAATCAAAAACTGGGAGGGATGAACAGACTGATCCTTAAGCACAAGCCTACAGGGCACTTATACCCCCTTCCTGCCCAGGCCAATTTCCAACTTTCAGTGCTGTCGCACTTTGAATGACAATTGCGCAGTCATGCAACACTGTACCCATATGAAATTTTTATCATTTTTTTTGTGACAGAGCTTTCTTTTGGTGGTATTTAATCAACTCTGGGCTTTTTATTTTTTCTTAAAGAAACCAAAAACCACTGAAAATTTTGAAAAAAAAAAAAAAGTTTTTTCTTCGTTTTTGTTATAAAATTTTGTAAATAAGGGATTTTTCTCCTTCACTGATGTGCGCTAATGAGGCTGCACTGATGGACACTGATAGGTGGCACTGATGAGGAGGTACTGGTAGGTGGCACTGATGGGCACTGAAAGGCAGCACTGATACATGGCACTGAAAGGCAGCACTGATACATGGCACTGAAAGGCAGCACTGATACATGGCACTGAAAGGCAGCACTGATACATGGCACTGAAAGGCATTGATGGGTGACACTGAAAGGCACCTCAGATGGGCACTGATATGTGGCACTGATGGGCACTGGCAGGTGCCATGGATGAGCACTGACAAGGCACTGATGGACACTGACAGGTGACACTGCTGGGGCTACACTGATCATCAGGGCATACTGATCATCAGTGCCCTGATGATCAGTGTACATGTCCCCTCCGTGGAAAGCCGATTACCGGCTCTCCTCTCCTCGCAAGCTGTCAGCGTGACAGCTCGAGAGGAGAGAAATGGCAATAACCGGCATTTCCCTGTTTACATGTGATCAGCTGTGATTGGGCAGAGCTGATCACATGACCGAGCCGACATCTTCGGCTCTTTCCGTGATCGGTGATCCACTGTGTTCGAGTGACACAGCGCACCGCCGAACGCTGCGCATGTGCGGTGAGAATGGGAGGACGTCATATGACGTCCTCCCAGAACGAGAGAACCACCTTGCGTCCGTCATATTACTATATGGTGGGCGGGAGGTGGTTAAATGTGTTGGGCTGGAATGTGAGAGAAAGAAGCAGTACAAGTTAAGTCACATTTGGCAGCAGTGCTGCCAAAAGGGGCAATAATTTTTAGTATAGGTGCAAAGCATAACAACCAAGGCATGTGAACACCCCAGCAGCTGCCTTTACAGCTTAAGGGGAGTGGCTGGAGGGCACTAAAAACTCAGGTCAGCTGTGTGTTTTTAACATCTCACCGACCACAAGTCTAAGGGTCAGTTCACACTGCAGAAACGCAGTCCAGATGCGTTTCTGCATGCGCGTTTTTGACACATTCCAGTGTGTTTTTTATGCATTCCAGCTCATTTTTTCCCTTCTCTTTTACTTCAATTTAAATAGGGACATGTACGATCCAGTGCATTTTGGTGCGTTCCTAATACATTTTACCGCGTTTCAGTACAGTTCTGTGCAGAAATAATGCAGCATGTTCTACTTTTTTTTCTGCAACTGGAACACACTGAAACTGCAAGCACCTATTGTGAACTATGACGATATCACCTACTTTCTGTTTGTTTTAGGTGCAGAAAAAAAGCAACTGAAAACACATGTAGTGTTAACTGGCCCTAAAGGAACATGAATACCTAGTAAAAAAAAAAAAAATGAGAACATCTGAAAAAGTGCACAATGCCTTTTACAGCGCCATTGACACATGAGCAGAGAGGTTATTGCTGGAGCAAATGTATTAGCTCTTGCCCTTCCTCCCCACCAGGCCACACGAGGGGGTGAAGCTGCATTTCAATGTATTTATTCTAACTAGGGAAAGTGTAAACAAAGTATTACAAGAGAATCCTATTACTGGGGCACTGCACTGCAGCACACCACCTACCACATCATCTCCTCTAACATTTAATGCAGGGAAAAAAAAATATTTAAAGTACAAGTATGAATAATGCCAGTTCATCCAACAGACCTTGGTAGGGATATGTCAGACAAATTACCGATTCTACCGACTGACTCACAAAACAGTTGGGCAGCTGCCATGATCAAGAATAAGAGAAAGAAAGCATGATGAAGCAATTGTCAGAGAGTCGTGTCAAGGACACCTGCAGGATAGATTGCTACTTAGTAGTCACAGGAGGATCAGACAACCCACTTAGTATATAACGACAATAATTAGAAATGTCCTCAGGTGGAACAACACTCTGAGGACTAGAGAGCAGAGGTCCAAAGAGTAAAAAATAAATAAAAACACACACCACCAACACATCAAACACTACCATTATTGGAAATATTGCTAGGGCTGTTTAAAGTGGGAAAAATAGAATTTAATCTTTGTAACACTCGCAGAGTTGAAGTATTAACCACCTCCCGTCCGGCCGTTGTATATAAACGGCCGGACGGTGGCAGTGCAGGGTCGGGTGGCAGTTTATAAACGGCCTCCCCGCACCCTGCAGGGAGCGCACAGCACCGCGATACGGTGCCCGCTGTGTCCTCCAGACACAGTGGAACACCGATCGGACGGGACCTCTGTGCGAAGTCAATCAGTGATCACATGCAGAGTAGTAAGCAAGATGTCACTTGTGACATCATTGCTTACTACATGTGAAATCTGTGAATGATCACAGAAGTCACATGGTACAAGGCTATTCACAACAGCCTTGTACCATGTGACAAGCTGTGACCAATCACGGCTCACACAGTATTTCTCAATGGCTACAAGAATGCAGCCAGAGAGAAGGAGAAATGATTGCTTTTACAGCCTTTATGGGTATAAAAGCAATCAGTGTAAAAAAGTAAAAAAAAAAAATCTTCAACACCCCCCACAAGTAGTACAGTGTCACCATGGTGACACTGCACTGCTAAGGTGACATGTAAAAAAAAAAAAAAAAAAAAAAAAAAGAACAAATAATATAAAAACAGAACAAAAATGTAAAAAAAAGTTTAAAAATTATAATTTTTGGTTATAAACTAATGAGTTATTTTTATTTTTTACTAAAAAGATAACAGAATACATTTTGGCCAAAATTTATGAAAAAATATTATTTATTTGCAAAATTTTATAAGAAACACACTTTTTTTCAAAATTTTTGGACATTTTCATTTACATAGCAAAAAAAATTAAAATCCCAGTGGTTAATAAATACCACCAAAATAAAGTGTTATCTGTCTAAAAAAAAATGCTAAAACATTCATATGGGTACAGTGTTGCATGACCGCGCAATTGTCATTCAAAATATGATAGCACTGAAAGCAGAAAATTGGCCTGGACAGGAATGAGGTAAAAGTGTCCGGACTGGAAGTGGTTAACACACATATGTAAATCGTTGAAAAAGGTGTCACTCTTTTTAGACATACCCATGTTTGAAAATAAGCAGGTTTCCTATAGGAATGAATAGGAAAATCAACTTCACATGCGCAGCTCAGCCCAGAACACTTTCCATCAGGAGGTTTTGCAGTACTAGGCAACCCCACAGCAAATATCTCATAACTATCTCTTGTGAAATAGCAAGTGGATGATCTGAAGGACTTGCTGGGGTATGGGGGTCTTTGAATTTAAAAAATCCCTGTACTAAAAGTAGTTACTCTTTTGGCCTCATGCAGACAGGATATTTTAAAAACGCTCCTCTTGGCAACAGCGTTTTGGCAGAACAAATGCTGATGCTTGTCAAAGTCTCTAACGCTTTTACAAGCGTTTACAAACGTCAAGCACTTGGGTATTATTTTATTGGCCAGAATAATAATTTAATTTGGCCATTGAAGTGAACGCTCAAGCGTTAAATGCACCTAACGTTTAGGTGCGTGTACACGCCCTGGGTTTTTTCTTCCTGCTGGTAAACACTACTACTACTAAAAGCTTGTAAAGGTCTATGTGTGCATGCACGAATAGGATAAACATGGAGGACCATTTGGAAGCAGTAATTAAAAAAAAAAAAAAAAAAAAGGCTGATGCCACCAAGGCTAGGTTCCCACCTATGCAGTTTTCATCCGTTTCTGCAGTGCATTTTGGCACATGCGTTTTTGATGCATTTGTGGTTTTTTTCTTGTTGCTAGGCAGATTTAAAATTCAAACCGCAGCAAAAACACACTACGGTACATGCTTTTCTGCAGCATTTCCATTGACGTCTATAGAACCAAAAACGCCACTTTTTGCAATAAAAAAAAAAGTCCCTGACCCTTTCCAAAAAAATGCACTGGGTGAAAATGTAGAGATGTGAACCTGTCCCATAGGAAATCATGTTAAACGGACTGTAGTGCATTTCTTCAAAACGCTGCGGAAAACGCTTAGGTGTGAACCTAGGGTAAAAGTGGCTGCAAAAACGCCCTGTGTGCATAAGGCCTTATTGATAATTTTTACACCATCACATCTTAAAGGGATTCTAAAGGCTTGTTTGTTTTTTAAAGAAAAAATAGCGTGTCTATATTTACCTGCTGTGTGTAGTGGTTTTGCACAGAGGAGCCCAGATCCTCCTCTTCTCGAGTTCCCTGCAGGCTCTCCTGGCCCCTCCTTCCTGTCGGGTACCTGCCCCCACAGCAAACAGCTTACTATGGGAGCACACATGGAGCCGCAGCTTGGCCCCACTACACTCTGTTCTTATTGCCTCACTGGCTGTGATTGGCAGCAGTGGGAGCCAATGGCTCCCGCTTCTGTCTCCGTCAATGGGAAGAGGGAGTCCAGGAATAGCCGAAACTCCAGTGCACATCGCTGGATCGAGATGGGGCTTAGGTGAGTATTAGGGGGGGCTGGAGATGATGCTGCACACAGAAGGTTTTTTACCTTCATACATAGAATGCATGAAGGTAAAAAACCTTGAGCTTTTACAACCACTTTACCTCCCAATCGGTACATAAAGCTTGCCATCATATTAGAGGACCAATAGAGATTTGGTTAAACTGACTTTAACAAGAAAAGTCAAGAATTACTTATAACCTCAACTGCTTATATACCAATGTCTTACTGATCATTTTGACATGCAGGTTTTGCCACTTATCCATTTTTATAGAAGCTCAGTTTGACCAGAATTGTTACAGCTTTACTGTGGGTGTTATATGATTTAGAAGACAGAAATTAAAGATTACTTGCTGAAGAGTATGTTCATACAATGTCCTTCCCTTATTATTATTAATAAAACGGCCTGAATACAAATAGTCATTATTGCCCAGAGCAATCACGGCCCCTTTCATTCTTTCAGGACAGCTTAGACAACGACAAAGGAATCAAAAGAATATGACTGTTCACTTTGGCTAATAAAAGGCAGCATTTCCTTTATGTCCACAAACTATGATTTTGGTAACTGTTCTCCCTATGTAACACTGAATCAATTCCAAGTACAATTCTGTTGTTAGTCTTTTTCTAAGTATGTTTAGCAGCAGACAGCCATGTTAGACACTGGTGAAAACGGAGCTGAGAGTTAAAGTGAACTAAAGAATGTAATGCCAAATTAAGGGAACTTATACTGGTTTTTGGTCAATATATTTTGATATTCAATTGAAAGTTTATAAACTAAATTTTATTACCTGCATAAAATATTTTACAAATTAAGCGTCAAATATAATCTCAAGGCAAAGAGCACATCTAGGGGAGAAAATCATAACATACACAAAAGGCAAAGTCCAACAAGGTGTATGCGCTCTCTTTACTGAGCACCAACAGTATATTCTCCAATACAGAAAGAAGAGAGGGGGGAGGTCGCTTCTGCGGTTGCTGTAAGGGAGACACAAGGGTCTAGTGCAGGGCTCGACAAATCCCAGGCGCAAGGTCACCATGGCGACTAGAAAATACGGTCTGGCACCCGGGCTGTTGTCAACCCCAGTAGTGTACCATAGGGGAGCGTAGTCAGGCGCAACATTGCCAGGCAGTCTGCAGGTGACACTGGTATGAGGATGGGTGATAGGGAGGAGTGGCAGGAAAGTGACAGGAGAGTTAGGGGAGATGTGACGCTGTACATTAGTAGGAGGGGCGGGTCAGAGGAGGAGCGGAGCTGCCAGGAAGTATCCTCCGTGCAGCTCTCAGTGACACCTGCCGCTCTGGGGAGACTCTCAGCCTTACCTCGTAGCAGGAACTGAAGGCGTGACAGCCAATGTGGCCACCTATCAGTTCCCAATTAGTGCCGCCTCATCAGTGGCTCCTACAGTGCAGCTTCATCAGTGACCCCTACAGTGCCGCCTCATCAGTGACCCCTACAGTGCCGCCTCATCAGTGGCCCCTAGCGTGCCGCCTCATCAGTGGCCCCTAGCGTGCCACCTCATCAGTGGCCCCTAGCGTGCCACCTCATCAGTGGCCCCTAGCGTGCCACCTCATCAGTGGCCCCTAGCGTGCCACCTCATCAGTGGCCCCTAGCGTGCCACCTCATCAGTGGCCCCTACAGAGCCGCCTCACCAGTGCCCCATTGGAGCAGCTTCATAGGTGCAGCCTCATCTCTGCACATCAATGAAGAAAAAATTACTTATTTGAAGAAAAAGGGTTATTTTTGTTTTGTTTTTAATTCTCAGTCTTTTATTTGTGTAATTAGTAACAAATAAAAACCCCAGTGGTGATTAAATTACGACTAAAAGAAAGCCCTGTCTCAAAAAAAAAAGAAAAAAAAATATGTAATTTGGGTACAGTGCTACATGACCACGCAATTGTCCTTACCCTCGGTTCACATCTCTGTGGGTGGTGCCGCTGCAAGATCCACACAAAATACCTGCAGCCGCACCACCCACACAGAGGAATGCGGATGCGCAGGCGGGTGCCATTAATTCTAATGGCACGCCACCCGCACTGGAAATTGCAAGCGTACTGAGAACCTCAGTTCCCATGCGGGCTGCGATTTCCAAAGTAGTACAGGGACATCTTCCCTTCGTGTCACGGGGCATGGGAGTCCATTCAAATGAATGGGCTCTCAAGCCCATCCAAATCACGGCCCGCAAGACTGCACAGATGTGAACAAGGGCTTAAAGTGCGACAGTGCTGAAAGTTGAAAATTGGCCTGGACAGGAAGGGGGCGAAAGTAACCAGTAGGCAAGTGGTTAAAAAAAAACCAGAAAAAAACTGGCTCCTAACTTTTTTAGCTGGCTCCTAAATTCAAAGCAAATTTTTCAAGCCCTGGTCTAGTGTCACAGCGCTGGAAGTATATTGACAGCAGATACCCTACTGATGTAAAGAGTTGAAGTAGAAAAAACTGCAAACTGTCTTGCATGGGCAGAAGAACCAGTATACCACCCCCAGAATGTAAAACACTGACAAGGCAAGAAAGAGAATTCCAGTTACCACTGTGGACAAGGCAGCACTTCTGGTCCATTCCCATAGTTGAAATGCACGCATGGCCTAGTCCCACTAAGCCAGATTGTCCAGTCTTCTAGCTGGAAAGTCCAGTAGTGTAATAGAAATCAAACCACCCCAAACACAGAAAATCAAACAGCCAAAACCATACGCTGATAATGAATCAGTTGCGACTGTCACGGATCGCAAGATCGCCGCCACCAACATGCGACAATCTCACGATCGCGACGTTAGACCCCAGACCTTCTCACCAAACTCGTGACCGAAGGACTAGCCAATCTAAAACCGCGATGTGACGTGCGTGACAATGTCACACCCAGCTGCCCCCTGCACAACGATTTTCCAGCTAATGGATACAGATCGACGTGCCAGCAGCCTGGATCGATTGTTACTGGGTCAGGTTAATTAGGCAATTAACCATTCACACCTCCTTTTTATTCAGAGAAAGAGGAAACTCGAAGTTCAGCTATAACACTATAATGGTTGATATAATCGACTGTATAACCCGGTCATAATACAGGCCTGTTATACAGAGGGTTAAAACAAACAGTAGCGTCTCTTCAAAGGCAGGGATTCGTAAATTGCAATTAAGAGCTATAGAAACAGTTCAACACTTTCAGAAAGAGAGATTTATTACTAAAAGGGTCAAACAGGTACAATAAAAATATTTACAGAGAAGATGTAACCAAGATAGATAGATATATATATATATATATATATATATATATATATATATATATATATATATATATATACACACACACACACACACACATAGATAGATAGATACACACACACACACATACATATACACACACACACACATATACATACATACACACACACACATATACATACACACACATCTACAGAAAACAGCACAGCAAAGAGATAACAGGGAGAAGTTAGAAGTTAAAGGGTTAAGTTACTTGCCATTAAGCCTTGGATGTAAGCAGATCAGAGCGAAAGGCACAGGTCTCCCCAGGTGGTATATTGATGTTAAAATGGGAGATGTCTTCAAATACTACTCTTAGGCTTGACAGCCTGTTTTAAAGTTTCCCAGCAGGCAGTGGTTCTGAAGTAAAAGACCAATCCCCCGTTTAGGGAGAAATCATCAGGCGGAGCCCTAAACTGGAGCTAACATCTTTCATAACTCATATTCTGGTCCATAACCTTCCATCTGCACCAGGGACCTCCCACCTGTGGGTAGATTATTATGCAGACAATTCTGAAGATTGACCAGATATGAATTATGAAGTTGTATGCTACACGGTTCGCGAGATCTATTTCTCTGCTTTCCCATGCACCCAAGATAAGGCAAGTGACCCATTAAACTGTTCGCCTGCTCATCGTCCATCCGATGATATGTCCAGCTGTTATGTATGTCTCTCATATTCCAAGATATGAGACATAGGCGAAAAATTGATCTTTTAAAAATGTTATCTGGTGTGGGCTTCTTGGGAATGCCTTGAACTCCTGGGAAGGCTCCGTTATCTTTTTACAAGGTGTGAAATTACACAGATTCTTTGGGCAGTGCAGCACCATGTTGCTCCCTGCTGGGATCTGGCCTGTGACACTTTTAACACACACACATCTGTCACTATGCCTCTCAAGAAGGGAGGGGGAAGGAGAATGAGGAAGTAACATGGCTACTCTTAACAAAATGGCAGACTGCGTCAGTCTCTGGCGGGCACATTTGCGACAGCGACTAAACCGGAACAAGGCTAGTTAGCATCACGTTGTCAGAATACAATTGATCTGCTAGTAAGAAGTCATCCATATCCCCCATATGGGAATGTCCTGGAGATGTAGCAAGGCTACTAATATCACAGTATCAGTGAAACCTCAGGGTGTGTAAACTGACCAAAAGAACAAGCCACAATCTAGAAAGGCGGGCGGCCCACCTCACACCGAAAGCAATAAGGTGCTAGATAGAGTAGGAAACACACAGCCAAGCATCCTAAAATGTCCATACAGGCCTGAAGTTTCCCTTGTAAAGGAGGCCATAGACGACCTAAAGGAGTCCAGTGGAAGATATTTGGCCCTAACTGAAGATAGACAAGGCTTGCAGATCTAAGATAGGGCAGGGACCCCACTGATGTAAAGGGTTGACGCAAAGGAATGTGCAAATAGGCTGGCGTGAAATCAGAGGCAGTGTCATATCCGATAAAATGAAGACTTGCATGGAAATCTACCAAGCTGTGCGAATGAAACTCAAATTGTAACCCCCAGGATGATCTGTACCCAGGAATCTAAAATGCTCTTGACAAGATATACAGAAGAGCTAGTAGATGTTCCCTACG
This sequence comes from Staurois parvus, assembly GCF_062004578.1. NCBI lineage: Eukaryota > Metazoa > Chordata > Amphibia > Anura > Ranidae > Staurois > Staurois parvus. Next base: position 4,919,904 of record NW_028318142.1, read on the forward strand.
GAAGGTTTGGGTATCCCAACACACCATAGAGCACTGCCTGTTAGCTTGAGTAAAACAGAATCCAAGGGATGAAAATGAACAGCTGGAGACTTATGCTACATTAGTTGGGAAGAAGGGTACATCCACCACTAGTGACATCCTAAAATAGTAGTACCAAGAAAGCTCTTAAGATGTGTCCCTTGAAGGCTTGTGCTGCAAGCACTTAATACAAGCCTGCTCTTCAGAAAGCACACTTAAAATGACCCATATGGGAGAAAACAAGACATCACATATTTCCAACTTACAAAGAATGTGAAAGGGGCAAGATCCAACCACAGGTTCAGTCCATTCCCCTAGATATGGCAGAGACCCAAATCACAGTAGGGTATCACCAGATAATGTTATTCATGGAATAATTTGTAATGTTCAGTGCTGAGCGAACTGTTGGCGCTTTATAAATACTGATTAATAATAATAATTAGAAATGATTATTAAAGAGCATTGGCACAAAACGAAGGATAGAGTATACAACCCTCAGGCCATTGTCAATGCCTTTAGTTCCTACTATAACTCTTCATACAATATTAAAAGGAACAGTTTGCAGACTCAACCTTCTCTAGAGGAGATTGAATCCCTCCTGAGCCACATTAATCTCCCCTCCCTATCTCAGGATCAACTAGCGACCCTAAACAAACCTTTTACTTTACAAAAGACGTGTGTAGCCATTAATGCTCTCCCTAGCAATATCTCCTGGTCCTACTCTACTTCCCTATCTGCTGAATGCTGAAGGACAGTTCCACAAAACTTGCAACCAATTTTCCTACTTTATCTTGACCAAAAAATATACACAAAATTAATAGCCAATAGATTGATCGATATCCTACTACTTACACTTGATTTACAATGATCAAACCAGAATAACAAAGTGTCGGCAAACCTCTGATGCCACTAAGTGGCTCAGCAACATTTTCCACCATGCAGAGACTACCAGAATGCCTTCTCTGCTTTTTTTGTACCTAGATGCAGAGAAGGCATTTGATAGAATCCACTACTCGCAGCTCCAAAGTGTGCTCCACAGGTCTGCATTTCAGGACAGAATCTTATGTGCTATTTTAGCCCGTCAGCACAAGTCTATACATCTGACATGCTATCCAAACCTTTCCAGATATCAAACGGCACCCAACAAGGCTGCCCCTTGTCTCCATTTATTTTTAATTTATTAATGGAACCATGGGTAGAACACATTAGAACCAATAGCCTTATTTCAGGATTTACCATTGGCTCTAGGGAGCACAAAAAAAAAAAAAAAATCAACCTTTTTGTGGATGATGTAATCCTCCTGCTCACTAATCTGACTACAGTAACAACCAAGTTACAGTGGTTTGGCACAGTTTTATATTACAATAGGTCATAGGTCAACAATGCAAAGTAGTTTATACTAAATTTAGGCATTCTTGGCACCGCTAGGAACTTATTGCAACACCAGTTTCCTTTAGTATTTCTTATTTAGGTATGCAATTAACCAAACCAGTGGAAAAAAAAAAAAAAAAAAAGTTACTGAGGTTAGCTAAGCACACATTTTCCTGGTCGCAGAGACTTGCAGTCTTCCAAACGCTGCTACTTCCACAATTATTGTATCTCTTTACAACATTTCCTATCCCTATCCTGCAAAGCTACTTTATGTATCTCCAATCTTTACTAGGTCACTATATTTAGTAAGAAGGTCACTATATTTGGGAAGAAGCCTCACTGTGCACACAGCAGACTTATCAAAACATAGATTAGTGTGGGGGGGTTCTGGTTATAACAACTTTCAAGATTTTTACGATTCCACCATTCTAACTCTAGCGCAAGTAAAGGATTGGCTTCTTTCCTTACCTACAACTGTATGGGGAGCCATTGATTCCACACTTATTCCAGGCTTAAGTATCTGGCAGTTTGGTGTATCACTAGGCATGCCTTTACCTTCACTCTTCTCTCCTCCTGTGACTTCCTCGGTGAAAGCTTGGGGAAAACTTTCTTCCATAAACTGAAGTTAAAACGCATAACATCTCACCTTAGTATTGACTCACCTCATCCCAGACCTCTCTATCATTTGGGGGTTAGCTAGTGGAGTATGGATTATTGAGGAATTATACCTCAAAGGCAGTATTAAATAATTCTCGCATCTTCAGACTGAATTTCACTTGCGCTGTTCAGAATTCTATAGATACCTCTAAATAGTACATTGCCCTATGCATATTTTTAATAAGCCGTTTATTTTTCCTCAATCCGCATGGTCCTACTTTTCTACAAATGCTCAGAACCAGAAGAGGATTAAATTTCTTTTTACACACTTTTAATAGAAGCAGGTCTTCGTTAAATCAAAGCCTCTGGTGTACTGGGAAAAAGATCTAGGAGTCTCTTACACGAGTTGCAATGGTCAAGAGCATTTGGATCTAATTAGAGGGGAACCTGTTTTTTTTTTTTATGGGAACATACCCAAAATATCTCACTAAAAAGGTGGTATTTAACACACTTTAAGATATTTAAATTTGAATGTAAGGATTCCCCATCCTGTTGGAAAGGTTTCGGAGCAATAGGAGATATTTTCCACATATTCTGGAATTGCATACTTCTGAAAAGAATTTGGCAGCAAGTCTTCCAAATCTTGTCTGATATAATTGACGGTCATATCCCCCTGTGTACGTGTTTAACACTATTAAATTTAGAAATTGACAACCTCTCGCTCTCCAACAGGCATGCCACCACACATTTTCTTGCCAGCGAGTTTAACGAGACATTGGAAATCTTCTCACACCACTACTGTCTAAAAAATGGTTCACCTAGTCTAAACTCATTGCTTTTATGAACTAATGATGGCCTTTAGTACAGGTAGTTACACCCGGGCAGTATCCCTGTGGTAGCCCTGGACACAGTGGTTTCAAAGCACACACTATGTTGGTACCTCATAATACCCACTGCTTGTCCTGGTATAGGAGGCTCCTCGATCACGGATTTACTAAACGATTCCTTTGACCTTCTTCAGTAGTGAATCTTTATAAGTTGAATTTACTACTTATGTTTGAATAACACCTATGATGCTTGATTTTTCTTTTTTGTGTCTTTATAATAAATAATTGTCTCGTCCTGTATGTTGTACATTTTGTACCTAATGAGATGGATGCCTATTCTTTCTGTTGCAATTTAGTTTGTTCCCTGATTCTGTACTAGAAACTTAAATAAAAACTTATATAGGACCCTGCCAAATGAACAGTGAGAGCAACCCACTCTGATAACAGGCTCCCCACGGAGATAGTACTGCAAGATTAAACAGGTGTCTCCCAAACTCCATAAGGGAGACCAGGGAGTAGCACGTCGGAAAGGTTATAGTAGTTCTAAGGACGCTGAGGAATCCTAGGTGGGTAATACTAGTAGAAGCTATATGCTGTCCTCCCATATAAGAATAGTACACATGGCATTAAAATAGCTTAAAAGTCTCTCTAAACCTGCAATTTCCTAGTACAATAGAATCCAGAACGATAGAATCTCTGCAGCCAAATTGTTCAAAAGCCGCAGGCAGGTCAGAGATTGAGCAGTAGGAAAGCATTAAAGCACACTTAAGGTCTCTACGGGCAGGAAAAAAAAAAATAACAGCAACCAAGGAGCAAGTAGTCCCACAGAGCCTGCACAGCTGAAGTGAAAAAACCCTCAGTGTAAAATACACTGCGGAGAGAAGAGTCTCAAACTTCTGGGACTCAAACGGGACAGCGGACCAGCTGTTAGTGCCAGGATCCAGGGTTGCCTGAGTAGAGAACCCGGTGTATCCTCTCTTACGTTACAGAAAACTGCTGATCAGAACCCATAGTGCCACACAGACCCCTGGTATCCCCTGACAGAAACAGAGGCAGGCACCATACATTTCCCAGGGATGGGTGTCCCTTACCCTGAGATGCCACAAAAAAACCAGAGCCCATGCCAGGACCAAAGAAGTGGGAAGGAGTGCTGGGACAAATCCTTACTGTCAAAAATATGCTATCAATCAAAATCTAGTAGAAAAGCCCATTAATGGCATGGGCATCAGCGTGCCCATTGCAATATGGTCACCAGAGCCTGCCCCCGAACATGGATGCCATAACTCCCACAGCAGGGATGCCATCTGCCTGGTGGAGACACTGTGACATAGCAATTAGGTCAATCGTCGGTCATTTGCGCCTCCAGTGAGGAGCAGCAGCCAAACCTGCACCCAGCTAAGAATCTGCATATGTTCATAGACTGAGCTTGGGGATCTAGAAGGATCTATATTATCCAACCTGTCAATCGACTTAGCTGTTGATTGAAGACCTGCTCTAAGAAAAAATACAATTGAAAATCCCTGAAGAAAAGGAAACTAAGGGTCCCAGCAGAAAGCTTAAGTCCTTATTCCTGGACACTAGGCAAAGAACTGTGCGAGGAGGATTCTGGGAGCGCGGTGATGTCATTTCCGGCGTGGCGGCCATATTTGAAATCCCTGTATCTAATACCCATGCAGGAGATTCACATCATGGGGTATTGAAGGCATGTAATGAGAAGGAATTAAATGTGAGTGGGCAATTTTTTCTATATCTATTTCCTTAATGAATAAACAGTATTACACTATATGAGTTTTTTTGTCCGTATATGAAACGAGGAGGAGGCTGCTGATAAAGTGTAAGAGGCGGGGGAGGACCTGGCGAGTCATCAGAGTGGTGTCCTGGTTTAAAGTGAGCTGATCCTGTGGGGTCTTGGCAAGGAGGTGAGGGGCCACTACAGCTATTTGTTTGGATTCACATAGTGTGGACACGTGTGAGCACATGCATGAAGATTTGAGAGTTTTTTTGTCGAATTTGGACACCTCTTTTTTTCCTTATGGACTATATTTTTTACAGATGTGTGCAGTGATTTTTGCTAGTGATTGGCACTATTGCACTTTATTTGTAGTTGGCAGTACACGGATTGCACATTTTTCAATTGCACATATTGCACAGAGATTTTGCACTTTAGTGTTATATACAGAGCACTGTTATATTTCAAATAGTTAGTTATATGGTTTATATTTAACGAGTTTAGGGATAGCGCTACACTTTTATATTTATATAAAGAACTGTGCCGCCTATAGCAGGCTGGGGGTTTGACCACAATCAGGGGCCACCCCTAGGATTTTTGTGCCTAGTGTTCTACTCCTGAAGGTGGTGCTAGAAACCCAATGGTCAGGGATTAAGATCTTCACGGTGTACTTCAATTAACAGAAGAGAATAAGGTTGCTCTGCAATCTCATTTATGCGTCATTGTTACCTCAGACTACAGTTGGACTTTAATTCTGCATTTTCTGTAAACATGTTTATGAACAGACTTTGTAGGTAAGCAATCACAGTATCGGTGGGAAAGTAACTGTAGACCCCACTCTATTCATGCTTTTTACAAAATGACCACCCAAATACCTTCATCATCAATCCACTTCAATGTGATGGGCTGCTCTTGGCGCAGGCGACACATCTCTCTCACTTCCTCACAAAGCTCATCATAACTCATGGATGCTCCCAGCCGGGTGATCAGAATATCACTGCAGAAAACACAGAGAAGACAGATGGATAAGACAAAATGTGTGTCAGAGGGAAGAGTCACCGCAATGACATTTACAGCTTGGGGTATGTTAGCTCCATTCTATTGATATCATCACAACATTCCACAGGATATTCATTCCTGCAGAAGATCATTACTGACATTCAAACCATCAGCCCATTTATCTTCAGTCTAAATAACTATTCTGCTGTTGCCTCACAGTCGCCAATCAGATTCAAACCTTCAGTGGAAAATGACAGTTGGAAATTGAAAGTTTAACTCCAATCAGCAGCTGTGGGGCAATGGAGAACAGTTCAGGATAAATAATGCATTCTGGTTACATTTTTCTTCACATGTTAAAATGTGCCACATAAATGCATTCTCCTTGAAATGTTCATATAGGAGGCTGGATTGAACACTGCACTGTGCTGCAGGTGGGGCTGTCCGCTATTGCACAGGTGCAGGACTTGGTGGCCCCAGTGACTCTGGTCCTCTGGTAGGGAGCACCGCCAGAGTTGAAGGCGGCATTGATGGACTTCGTGGTGTGGACGAGGCGGTCAGTGCGGGAGGCCGGGTGGCCAGTGGTGTTCTGCTTTTCCTGGAGCAGGATCTCCAGGGGGCTGGCTTTCCTGGAGCTGTGCAGCTCTGAGTTCTGCCTGTGCACAGGAAGGGATGGGGAGACTCTGGGGGTCCTGGAATGCTGGGTTCAACTCTGTGGGGCGGGGAAGAGATCCCAGTGGAGGACATGGGGTGGGGTTCCAGGCGCCAGTACACAGTTTCTGGTCACCATGGCAACCTGGAAGTTGTCAAGCCCTGCCTTAACCTAAAATAGGAACATAGAAAAGTGGCAGCAGAAAAAAGATCAAAGTGGTCCATCGAGTCTGCCTGTTTTTTTTTTTGTATGGTTTGGTGTTTTTTTTTAACACTTTTTGGTTTTATTGTTCGTTTTTTGGGGGGAGGGTTTATTTTGCGTTTTTGGGCATTTTTTTGTTTGTTTTTTTTCTGTCCAAGTATAGATCTTGGTTTGTCCCAAGCATGTTTGAAACCGCTTACTGTTGACTGACTCACTACCTCAACCAAACATCAACTAAAATAATAATAATACTTTCTAAGATTAGCTTTGAACTTTCCTCCAGTTAGTTTGAGGTCATGTCCCTGCGTTCTTGATCTTCATTTCATATTGAAAATACTGCCCTCCTGAACCTTATTCACCCCCTTGATGTATTTAAAGGTTTCAAATCAGGTCCCCCCCCCCATTCCCCGCTTTTCTCCAGACTGTACATATTAAGTTCCAGAAGTTGCTCTGGACATGTTTTATCCCTCAGACCTTTCACCATTTTTGTTACCTGTCTCTGGACTTGTTCCATCTTATCAATATATGTTTGTAAGAGAAGTCTCCAGAACTGGACACAGTATTCTAAATGAGATCTAACTAAAGATATATATAGGGGAATCAGGACCTCCTACTGGTAACCCCTCTAGTAAAGCATCCTAGAATTCTGTTCACTTTTCCCACTGCCTGGTCACACTGTTTGCACATATTGCAATCATCTGAAATAAGCGCCCCCAAATATTTCCTCTGTAGTGCTGGCCAACACTGTACACCCAGATTCATTTTCAAACCCTACCCAGTTCCTAACACTGTTGACATAGCAAAGTGCACTTTAATAAACTTAAAATGTGTTCACTTGGAATACTCAATGTGAAAGAGAAATTAAAAACAAAAAAAAAAGTGAAAGTTTTTCTGAAACATGAATGGGTATTTAAAGTGAAAAACACGTTTACCAATATGTACTTTAAGTGTTAGGAAACCGGCCTCTACCCTATTAGTATCCTTTTGCCGCCCGGCCAATGGCCATTTGGCAGCCGGAAAATACCCTCAGCATTCCGGGTGGATGCCTGAAGAGCCGTGCAGCGGCGCGATCTGTCACCGGCCATGTACCTCAGACACAGCCGATAACAGATCTGAGTACCGGCCCTGTTGCCGGTACCATGTGACCTGCTGTGACCAATCACAGCAGGTCACATGACAGTTGTATACAATGGATGGCTTCATTCATGCCATCCATTGTATACTTGTGTGCCTAGCTGTGAATGGTCACAGCGATCACATGCACAAGCTGGGCCAATCACAGCCCAGCTGTGTCATGTGATTAGCCGTGGCCAAATCACAGCTAAGCACAAAAAAAAAAAAAAAAACCCTGAATGAATCGATGTCATTCAGGTAAATGTTTGCTTATAGCAAAGTAATTCTTTGCTGTAAGCAAATTGTGTATGGTCTATGGTAACAGTGTACTACTTTGGTCATAGTGAAATATGAAAAAAAAAATCTTAAAAAGAAAAAAAAATAAAAAATTAAGAATAATAAAAAATTAAAATTTTTTTTTTTTTTTCATACTGTCAGTGTCCCTGATCACCACCATGCCAGTTATATGATGACGCTGTACTGCACTGGTGACCGTATGTAAAAAAAATAGTGAAAATAATTTTTTTAATCTGTTAATTTTCTGAAAAAATATTACAAAAAAATACAACTTCAAAAAACTCGCCATGCCTCTTATGAATTACGTCAGACTGTCTACTTTGCAAAATGGTCATTTGGGGGATATCTGTACTGTTCTGACATTCTTGGACCTCAATAAATTAGATTGGCCGTCAGTACTTCAGGATTGATCAATTTTCAGATCTATACCATAGTTTGTGAACTCTATAACTTTCCTACAAACTAAATAATACATCCTAATTTGGGTTATTTTTACCAAAGACGTAGCAGAATACATCTCGGCCTAAATTTATGAACAACAATTATTTCTTTGCAAAATTTTATAACAAAAACAAAGAAAAACGTGTTTTTTTTTCAAAATGTTTGGTCTTTTTTTGTTAATTTAGTAAAAAATAAAAATCCCAGCGGTGATTAAATACCAACAAAAGAAAGCTTTAGCTGTGTGAAGAAAATGATAAAATTTTAGTTTGGGTACAATGTTGTATGACCGCGCAATTGTCATTCAAAGTGTGAGCGCTGAAACCTGAGAAATGGCCTGGGCAGGAAGGGGGTAAAAGTGCCCTGTATTGAAATGGTTAAATAGACCCCACTGCCATTAGTTCAAACTCGGCCTTACTCTACTAAAAATGAGTTTTATGTGTGTGTCATTTTCCCTGTTGGAGTGATTTCCCCTCACTCTTGGTGCTCAAGGAATTAGAGGAAGAGGAGGAATCTCCCCAATAGGGATACCAAAGGTTTTTTTTGTTTTTTTTTAGGCTCCAGGCAGCAGTTAGTGTCACTGAGACTTTAGTAAGGATTGGCAACATGTTTCTTATGGGAAAGTGAAGCTGAACTGTACAATGAACTTGCTTTCTCCATGCAAGACAAAGCAATAGGTTCGATATACTACCACCCTCCGCAGTGGGACCTTCCTTGTATTCCATCAGTCTAATCACCTACTTGGAGAAAGAAAGCTCAAAGTCACTTTAGTTGGAGCTTACACTGGACTGAACAATGCCTACCCACCTCCATATGACATCACTGAGCACCTGCTTGGACAAGCACAGGTTTGCTTCACGGGAAGCAGCATCATCAGTCTTTCACGAAGTCACATTTACAAACTTTTAATTTGAAAAAGTTTACTTGTATATTGCTGTACTATTAAATAATTTTAAGAGGACGACATCTTCAGCATTTTTCCAACAAACTATAACTACAAAACTGATCATTCTGTTAGGATATCTCTCCTCCTCTTACAGTAGGACACAACACAGAATAAACAAGAAAAGGATTATACAAGGTTAGGAGCAAGTTTTTGTTGAAGAAACTGCATTTGGTTATGGGCGATATATTTTTACTGGGTTCCAGGGGCTTTCATAAAACCAAGTGGGTATAAACAGTGAATATAAACCTTTAAGTGCTGAAATTTCACTTTGATAGAAGGTATGTGTGGCCAAGGGAAATACTTTGTCAAAGTAATGAGGGCACAACATTTTTAAAGCAAAGGACGAATGGTAACAGTTTCAAATATTTTTGTGTCGGAGAAGCAATTTAAACTACTCAACCAGCATAATTTTTAATTATAGGGCCTTGCAGGCAGACAGACCCTGGAATTCCAGATTTGTACCACAATATAATGGTGAAATGTGTTTACATTGGTAGCGCAGATATCATGGGTTATCTAGCAACCATTTGTGTTTTAAAAACCAGATGGAGACATCAGTGCTGCTTGACGATTGTGTAATTTCAGTATTTTTTCAATCCATTAGTTTAATGTTTCTCTAAAATAAATTTTCATGTGATTATAAAAAACTTGACCTGCTTGCTCTGGTTTACTTTCATGATCATATTGCACATAGAGAGATGTAAGCACACTGTCTACTGGCTATCCCCACACAATGTAATCAGCTTCCTTGCTTAATAATAGAGCAAGTAAATCAGAAGTGTTAGAATGTATTGTTTTCACAACTAAATTTCATGCTGTCTATATTTGATGTTATATGTAAGCCATGGTATTTTTTTTTTTTCTTATGGAAAAAATGTGTGTGTACATTTTTAGCAGAACAAAATCAGGTCTGATTTGCAGGGACACAAATTAGCATGACAGAAACCCTTTCATAGGTATGCAATCACTTTGCACTTGTTAAGTGTTTTGATGTTCATGCAGTACATGCAAAATGTCATATAGAGCATCCAACATAACTGCGGAGACTTGATGATGCTGGCAAACAGTAGGAGCTGAGCGCCTATTAGCAACATCCTAGCAACAAGGCAGGATGGGATGATGGGGCCACTGGGAATTTTTCAGCCAGGCTTCAGGAGACATGTAAACGGCCTGCACCTACAGCAAGGGCATTATTAAACTTTAGTCAAAGCTGCAGTTTGTTCTCCTCTACAGATACCCTTACCTACAGAGTTTTTTGGACAGTGAACTATGCCTTTAAGCCCAGAGCAAGTAGGTCTACTTCCCCATTTGCACTGGAAGCCTCAGTTTTCAGTTTTGACTGAAGACTTACACTCTTTCAAAATAAAGAATTACTTCTACTTGGTAAGTTTTAAAATAAAACAAAAAGCAGTGAGGGGTTAGAACCACTTCAGGATTTTATTGCTTTCCCTGCTGTCGGGGATTCATTCTCTCTAACTGCCCTGACCACTAATGTCACTGGGAATGAAAGCAAGGGTAAACCCAATACTGTGAGTTGTCACCCCACAAAACAGAAATAGGAGGAAAAAATCTTCCCAACAGGAAGAGGGGCTCTCCCGGACATTGGAAAGATATCCTTTCACTTCCTGACCTAATACTAATACAGTTTTAACCTCCCCTACTTTATTTAAAGTAATTCTAAAGTCTAAACATTTTTACCTTAACCACTAGCCTACAGGGCACTTATACCCCCTTCCTGCCCAGGCCAATTTCCAGCTCTCAGCGCTGTCACACTTTGAATGACAATTGCGCGGTCAAACAACACTGTACCCATATGAAATTTTTATCATTTTTTTGTGACAGATAGAGCTTTATTTTGGTGGTATGTAATCACTTCTGGGTTTTTTATTTTTTCTTAAACCAAAAACCACTGAAACTTTTGAAAAAAAAAAAATTTTCTTAGTTTTTGTTATAAAATTTTGTAAATAAGTGATTTTTCTCCTTCACTGATGTGCGCTAATGAGGCTGCACTGATGGGCACCGATAGGCTGCACTGATGGACACTGATAGGTGGCACTGGTAAGGAGGCACTGGTAGGTGGCATTGATGGGCATTGACAGGCATCACTGATGGGCACTGAAAGGCAGCACCGATACATGGCACTGATAGGCAGCACTGACAGGCGGCAGTGATAGGTGGCACTGAAAGGCAGCGCAGATGGGCACTGATATGTGGCATTGATGTGCACTGGTAGGCACTTATGAGCACTGACATAAGGCACTGATGGACACAGGTGGCACTGCTGGGGCTACACTGATCATCAGGGCACACTGATCATCAGTGCTCTGATGATCAGTGTACATGTCCCCTCCGCGGAAAGCAGATTACCGGCTCTCCTCTCCTCACGAGCTGTCAGAGTGACAGCTCGAGAGGAGAGAAATGCCGATAACTGGCATTTCCCTGTTTACATGTGATCAGCTGTGATTGGACACAGCTGATCACATGACCGAGCCAACATCTTCGGCTCTTTCCGTGGTCGGCGCACTGCCCCTCCCCTCGCATCAGGGGTCGGCGCACTGCCCCTCCCCTCGCATCAGGGGTCGGCGCACTGCCCCTCCCCTCGCATCAGGGGTCGGCGCACTGCCCCTCCCCTCGCATCAGGGGTCGGCGCACTGCCCCCCTCCTCGCATCAGGGGTCGGCGCACTGCCCCCCTCCTCGCATCAGGGGTCGGCGTACTGCCCCCCTCCTCGCATCAGGGGTCGGCGCACTGCCCCCCTCCTCGCATCAGGGGTCGGCGCACTGCCCCCCTCCTCGCATCAGGGGTCAGCACACTGCCCCCCTCCTCGCATCAGGGGTCAGCACACTGCCCCCCTCCTCGCATCAGGGGTCAGCCTAGTGCTCCCTCACATTCGTGGTTGGTGTAGTGCCCCCTCATATTCGTGGTTGGAGTAGTGCCCCCTCACATTCGTGGTTGGCGTAGTGTCCCCTCACATTCGTGGTTGGCGTAGTGTCCCCTCACATTCGTGGTTGGCGTAGTGTCCCCTCACATTCGTGGTTGGCGTAGTGTCCCCTCACATTCGTGGTCCGTATAGTGCCCTCCTTGCATTAGCAGGCAGTGTAGTGTCCCCTTACATTGTTGGGAAGTGTAGTGAGCAGAGAGAGGCTGTCTGACATTTGTAATGGGAAGCACCACCCCCATTAGATTTCCTCTATTCCTGATCCAGTGATATCTAGATAATTTACTCACTTTCAGTCATAGTCACAAAAAAAGAAAAAAAGTAAATCTCCCCATTGGTCAAAGCAAGGAAGCGGACTGCACACATTGAAAAAAATTACATTCAGGTCGAACGTATAAGAAAATCCCTTATCATTTTCTATAATTACATGTCACTGTAGCACATACTTCTGAACCAATTTAAAAAGTGTCATAGTGCAGCCATATAAAATCCTAAGACACTTCCCATGCATGACCTGTATCAGGCAAAGTTATATACCTTTCACATGTAGTCATGATGATTTACATAATGACAAAGCCAAGAATGAAAAGAAATACAAGGACTTCCTTATTTAAATACATACTGAAAAGACAACTATGAGCAAATGTATAAATGCCTCCTTTAAAGGAAGTATGTATATGTTATATATATTTTTTTGTCTTCCTCTTCCTTTACAATGCCCAGTACCTATGTTCTTGAACAGAATCCATGTGCAATATTAATTAAAAATATTAAATATTTACCACCTGCTGCCAACAGGTGGCAAGTTCCAAACAACTGTATCAGCTTGCTGGTGGCCAGATACTATACTAACCTGAATAGCAAAAAACAGATTTAGGGTGCTTTCACACCGGCGTTCCGTATGACCATTCTTCATCTGTCCGGTCACCCATGTATTTCTATGGATTAGCGGATGTAAACGGATGATCATCTGTTTACATCTGATATTTTCTGCATACGTTAACATCTGTTTTTTGAACGGAAGTAAACCCTATTTTTCTTCCATGAAAAAAAAGAAAACAGAATGGATAAAAAAAATGGATGAAGTGCATACGGTCCGTTTCTGCATCTGTTTTTAAAAAAACTGTTGTAAAACCAGGCAAGAAACGAATAGTTTTTTTTCTTTAAAAAAAAACGTAATTAAACTGATGAAAAACATGTGAAAGGACCCTTAGGCTACTGAAGCAGTCACAGAATAGGGACACACCCCCTCTCTTTCCCCTAGCAAAGACAGGGCTACCTAACTAAAGCTAGCCACGTACAAACCATATTTCAGTAGGTTCCTGATGACAGCCGAAAGTTGAGCCATAGGTGGCCCTATTCGCATCCTCCCACCCAAAACCCTCCAATCTAAAATTCGAAGGAGCTGGGCGGAAAATTGTTGACCAAAATGCAGTTACATACACTCACATACAGCCACTATTTGGGTATTCTGACAGCTGCCAGGAAAGATTTGTCCATGCATACTGTTAAGTGTTTCTAGGGAAAATGCTAAATTTCTTTTGTTCAGTCAGCTGTATGTGCTGGCACATAAAAATGCAGGGATTTTACGTTAGGCATTGTTTTACAGTACCAATAAAAGCTTTTGTTATATGTGTTCAATAAGTGCAAAAAATAAAAATCTGCTGATGTTGCCAAAAATCTTGTGTGCCGATAACTTCCTGTGCTCTACACCTCTGCTGGTTGTGGTCAGTTAGCACTGCTCCAAACTCTCCCTGTGTGACAATAATGCTCCTTCATAAATATAGTACAGTGATTGGGTACGGTCACACTAGAACAGTAATTGCATTACTGGCAGTATTACCAAGTGAAATAAGACCCATTGCTCACTGGAATGTTGCAGTGTTTCCTCCTGAGACTTTAGCACACCTGGGAGAGACAGGTGCAGTGCGTCAAAGTCTATGGTAGGCTTCAGCTGGATGGGGTGAACACTTTCCCAAATGGTACCAGCATTTAGCACCCCACCCACACAGGGGCGAGGTTCCAAAACACAGAAGCCCTGCGTTCTGAAACCTCCCTCCTGAATGGTGATGGGTGCCACACCTGTCCATCCCGGGAGGATTAAATAACCTGGGAGGGACGCACTGCAACTAAATACCCCAGCTTGCAAGGGGTCTAAGGGAAAAAAGCCAAAAAAGAAAAATACAGTCACTACAGCTGCAGTATATTAAATATTTATTCTCAGGTTTGAATACACTTTAATTAAGGGGCAACATTTAAAACACAAAGTAGCTATATTCCTATTCAATACACATGTCAAATGTTCCTGGTTCTCCATTACATTATCGCTTGGATACACCAGCTCAACAGAAGAGTCCCTCATTCATTTCACAGTGTTGCGAACAAGAATGAAAAGCTGAAGTCAGACTTGCAGCAACAGTGTCTGATCTGTAAAGACTCACAGATGTGAGAGAGTGTGAAGAGTAAGGCTGGCCATACACTATACAATTTTCTGTCCAATTTCCTTTAGATTTACCTTCAACTATGTGGTGCAAGAGCCTTCCTAATTACATACAATTGAAAGTGTTGTTAGGTTTGACCTCCTATTATATGGTTTTTGGTAAATCTAAACCAAAAATCTCAAGAAAATTGTATAATATATGGCCAGCCTTAGAGTGTTGGTTTCACACTGATCTTAGGAAAAACATGGAAACAATGCATATGCAATTTTACTGCAATCTTACCACGCTTAACCGTGATTTTGCCACCTTTTTTTTTTCTAGTCACAGGACATGTGACTAAAAATCATACCCGCAATTTCAACGGGGAGGTGTTTTTTCGCACCAAAATATGCAGCAAGCAGAATTTTAAAAATGCACCTGACCCGCAATGGATCAGTGTGAAGTGTCCCATAGGAATACATGGTCACACATTTTTCCTCTTTTTTTTTTTTTAATGCAAAAGTAGAAGGAAAAAAAAGGATCAGTGTGAAACCAGCCTGAAGCTGGTCATACACTGATTGAAATTTGGTCGGTCCAGCAGACAGTGGAAAAATTTTGATCAGTGTGTGACCATCTCCATTCAACAGAAGTTGATGATTTGATCGACTTCTGTCAAAGGGACATTCTGGAAAACCTTTGCCAATTAATGGCTGCGTTTGTCCTGCTGGCAGAATTTGTTGTCCTGGCAGGGTAGATTCCTCAATGCACCTCATTTGTGTGGACCCGCTAGCAAAACGAAAAGAAATTCACCATCTATGGGCAGTTTAAGAATCTGCAAAATCTTAGCTCTGAATTGTAGTGTCAAAATTTTGTACAACACAGAAAAACAAAAAGAAAATGGTGACTACAAGGGTGTACATATTTTAATCTTTTAGTATGGGGGAAAAAAAAAAAAAAAAACTATTTGTGCGTTTTAACTGCGTTTTTATTGCTTTCATGGAATTACCCTTTACTATGAGGCATATGTATGTTTACTTACCTTTTTTCCATTGCCAAGCAGTGTACTCTCAGTGTTGAGAGGTGACATACCGAGACTGCATTCTTGTAAAAGTCATTCTGGCAGGACAAGCTACACCTGTCCTCAGGCCTGCACTTACATTGAAGGTCCTGTCATTTCCGTTATTCCAATTTGAGTAGGCTAATCTGCTGTGGAATGTGTGAGCTCCCACATGCTGTGTATAATCTACATACATATGGCAAGCTGATCAAGATGTTCAAGAATACACATGTGATATGTAACAGGGTTTACTGTCATTAGTCACCCATGAGCTATGCATCTAATAAAACAGGCACATAGTGTTCTACAGATGAACTGTTAAGAAATAATCTACAGAAAAAAATACTGTGAATTTGACCAGATTGTCTCTAATAAGGTACCTGTACAAAGCAGATAAATATCCCAATCAGGCCAGCAAAAATAAAAATCTTTAGCTCTGCTGTGGAGGGCTGGGCAGTCAGCTGTTTCTACTGTTTCCTAAATGCTACCAAGGTCAGGACACACTTGGCTACTACAAGAGTGCACGTCCATGGGCAGAACAGTTTGTTCAGATTGTGTAGAGTCATTTTATGACTATGTTCTGGCATTGACTGCTGTTTTTGTTTTTTTAAGTCATCAGCTACAAATACTATAGCTGCTGACTTTTAAGAATCAGGTGCTTACCAGTGCCTGGAGTCCAGCACTGTCTTCCTGCAGCCGGTTCTTCTACCTCTTTTGGGTCCCCAGCGCTGCCTTCTTGAATATGAGAACCAGCTGTGGCTTTCTAAGGAACCACAGCCAGATCCCCATTGTGCATGTGTGAGCTCGTGTGTTGCTTTGTGAATGGTCCTGCAGCCTCCTAGGACATGTGATGTGGCTGTGGGAGGGGATATGGCGGGGAAAGGGATGTCATCCTCGCTAGTCGAGGACTGTGGAAGTGGAAGCAGGTACCGATAAATTGGTACTCAATCCGACACTCCCCCAAAAAAGACCAGCCGGACTTCACTTTTTGAGTGAAGTTCCACTTTAAGTATATTGACAGTTTCTAGGTTTCCATAATCACAGGTCTACATTTGCATGTATGTGTGGATACTGGAATGCCCAATCAGCTCCTGATTTCATATCTCTCTCAAGGCTCCAGCAATGTGCCTAGTTTTGTCTTCTACCATCACATCTTAATTTCCTGCAGCAATCTCCACAATGTGCAAAAAATAAAATTCCCACATCATTAAAGCCATGGCACGCTAAAACAGCTGGTAAGTCTGCAGCATAGATCTCACCAAGAGGGTCCGCATCACAAAAGTCCACAATAAAAAAAGGGAACCTGGAAAGGGGTCTGATAAACCAGCACCTACCTAAAACAGAAATATCTCTTCTGGATAGTTTTTAGATAGTGTATGTAAGCCACAACAATGTACGTCTCTTATTTGCTCCCTTTTGGTCTGCTAAATATACCAATGAAAGGATTTTGTTAGATCTGTTCAGGACCTACACAAAATACCTGTTTATTCTGCCCAAAGTCATGGAAGCTGAGAACTTCCTGTGCTCAAGGAGGAGTTATGGAGATGAAAGGTGAAAAGAGGAGAAGTCCTTTGTAATCCATCAGAAATGAGGGAAGGTAGGTAGTAGTGAACTACATTTTAGGCCTGAAGATTGGGCAAGACACCCCCCCCCCCCCCCCAAGTACATTCAAGTTAATTTTAGTGTTCACAAATCCAATAAATTACTCAAATGTTTATAAAATATAAAAGAGGAGGTTGCGCTGAGCAAACAGATACCAAACACGTCAAACCTTAAAATTGCACATGCCTGTGAACAGCGGCAAGCACAAAATTTTCCATAGGTGATGCTTTAAAAGCCTGCGCAGGTCATCAGTTTAGAGTTAAAGATAAATAATTATATGTCTAATGTAGGCACTCCCAATGCCTGTGTTTACATTGTACTTTTTTTTTTTTGGGGGGGGGGGGGGGGGGATAGTTAAGTGCTTGGGTGTAATTTTACAAAACAAATGTTTTAACTTATTTTATCCCACTTAATTTTACTGCCATGATCTTGATGTACTAGCATTTTGCTGACAGGTTCTCTTTAAGGAGGTATCAGGGGTTTGTTAGACTCCTAAAGTTTTCCCCACCCTCCGCTGAACAAACGTAGTACAGATTGTGCTCTATTCACTTCTTCCCAAACCACAGCAGTCGAGGAAAGTGATTCTTAACTAGCTAGGGGAGATTAGCAGATGGACGTGCGCTGGTAACACCCAGCATGCCTGTCCCAGTACTGGACCAAGTCTGCAAGTGGCACAGTGGCCCAGGAAACATGTCAGAAGTGTTCGTTCCAGGAATATGTGTAAGTGATCAGGTGACTGTACAGCCACTGAATCACTTCTATCCAACCGCCAACAGTTGGCTTGTGAAGTTTAAACATATCCATAAGTTGCTATAGCAGCCCAGTGTGTATGTAAACCCCATCCCCCCACACCCTTATTCCCCGGAGCTTCTGCAAACGTAACCTTCAAGTCAGTGACAGCGAACTGGATAAAAAAAGATGGAGTAGTGTGCATGTATACCTAAGACGTATTAAATGTGTTTTTTTTTTTTTTGTCTTGACATACACTTTCAAGGAAACCTGTCATATAGGAAAATGATGTTTGCCACGGCTAATTTTTTTTTTTTTTGTTAATAGTTTCTTGGCTGTTATGCTGACTTTTTCAACAGCAACTGTAACAGAAAAAAAGATCGAGTTACCTTACCTGGCACACAGGGTTGCACTTTGTGCCAAAGTGGTACATCTTCGGAACGCATGGACAGAAATGTAAACCCTTTGACGGCTAAAACTGCTCTTATATATGCATTTAGTTGTTTTCCAAAGTTCAGCCAAGCAATTTTTAAAAGGTAGTCAACTATGACAGCACCCATTAAAAGTGGAGTTCCACTCAAAAGTGGAAGCTCTGCTTGTTTGCCTTCTCCACTGCCATATTTGGCAACTTTTGGGGGGGAGTGGATACAGGTTTTTGAAAGGTACCCTCTCCCACTTCTGACTCAGGTCTCCGCGGCAAAGTGAACCAGAAGTTCGGCCCCCTCCTCCCTCAAACAGTCTCCTGGGAACTTTTACAGGTCCCAGGAGACTGCCAGACCATTTGGTGCCCACAGTTGAGATGTCAGCGCTGTGGCGAAGAGGAGGGGAGAAGGGACCATGCGGGTGAGAACATCGCTGGACCCTGGGACAGGTAAGTGTGTTTATTAAAAGTCAACAGCTACAGTTTTTTGTAGCTGCTGACTTTTAATAAACATAAAAACGGCTGGAACTCCACTTTAATAATAATTTCCCCTTATGATGGGTTTGTACATTTTTTAAGACTGAAATTTGTTGTCATATCAGGGATGAGGAGTGATAATAATGAAAGTTGTTGAGGTAAGAGTTTGCTAGACGATATGGAATGCAAAACTCCTCTATCCAAGAAATTAATTTTTCCCACAGCATCTTGGCTCTCCAGAGAGGTTTGCATTTACTGGGTCCCAGCACAGAACAGAGTCCACAGAGTGTTTGCAAATAATAATACAAATGATCAGAAACCTTCAACGTACCTAATCCTAAATAAAATACCTGATGATACGTTCACAGGCATAGAGATATTCTACCTGTCCAATGTATAATATGCACCTAGGTAGCTTCCATGCATGCAATGTTTACCATCTTCTAGGCCTGTGCTTCCCAACTGATGTTGTGTAAACATTCAAAAAAAGTATTTTCGTGATATACCGTTTCTACCCCCCCCCCCCCTCTAAATACAGCTGACTGGCACTTTTCATCTTAACATGAAAAAGACCCTACTTGCATTTTACTAGAAACAACAATTAAGACCTACAGTGTATTATACCAAACAAAGCAATACATATTGCCTCTATTTATATAACATTTGTGTCAAACTTAATGTGTCAAATTATCTCTCCCTTTATTAAAAAGTGTCCATTAAACAACATTATCCATTGATTAGTGCTCCACCACCACCAAACACAGCCTCTTACCAAAAATGTAGACCCCAGGTAATAGGTGGTCTATACAGGCATGAAGCTGTGTGTGATTCGACTTGGATTATCCACTCCTAAGGTGTTCCGATGTTCTGGTAGCCTTCCTCTTTATTAGTGAGATACTCAAATACAAAGAAGAATCTCTATGGTGAAGCTGCTTACAGAGCTCTTCATTTTCAAGACTCACACAAACGGATACATGTATGATGAGGGTTGTCAACATCTACAAGAGAACTGCATAATATCATGGAGGAAAACTAACCTACAGGTGTCCATAATTAAGCGGATTTCTTAAAGCAGTTGAACTTTGATCTTTTGTGAATGCACTTAAATTCAAATAGGGACATTTCTGTAATCAACAAGAGATTGATTACATTTTCCCAAAGGAATAAACCTTTCATCAAACCTGAACCACAGTAAAATGTTAAATAATTTGGGAGAGAAAAGTGCCAGTGACCTTGAAACATGCAAGTCTCTTTGTTTCAGTTTCAGAGAGATCTGAGAGTGTATGCTGATGCTTATTGGGCCACACTGGTTGATTGTTACAAACCTGAATACTTTTTGAAAGTAACTCACCAAGTGGGGAAACAAGAATAAGGTTGATAGCCCCAAAGCCTTAAAAGTTAGAAATAGCAACTCCCATGAGCCTATTCTAACTGCTTCCTCTGCTTCCTTATAAAATTACAAGTTTTAGTATACAACTATAAATTAAAGTCCCTAACAAATGAAGAGCATAGGAGTTGTGTTATGTGAAACAATAGAGAGAGTCACAAGATGGGAAGAGGAAGATAAAACACACACATATAGAATTTGTAAACTAAACAGGCACAGATAAAAATAGATTTAATATGTGTCCTACTATACTCTTAAAGTTGAACTTCACCCAGAAGACGACCTGGTTTTGACAGATACCTGCTCCCACTTTTGGTTGGATCACCCTGGCAATCCACCAGAAGTTCTCCTCCCCCCAGCCTCCTGGGACACTCCATAGGTACCAGAGGCTAGCAGGACCATTCACAAAGCTCAGCATGGCTTGCACAGGCACAGTGGGCAGCCGGATGTGCAGACGCAAAGAAACATGCCAGCACCCCAAAGACTCGCAAAGCGGCGGTTCGGGTAAGCATGCTGACATTTAAATTTTTTTTTCAAAAAGGCTGAAAAACCACTTTAAATTCGATTAAACAACTGGGATGAGGGAGCAAACCTGTGGGACTACAGTTATTGAGTGAAGTTCCGCTTTAAGTACATGTAATCAGCTATATCACCAGCCATTTGATGGCTTGACAGCTCAGTTGAGAGCTACCATAAGCACACTTGTAACTAACAATTATCATTCGAGACATGAATGTAACTGTTTTTGGCAAGCAGTTAAATTGGTAAAATTTAGTTCCAATTTATGTATGGATACCACTGATGGATAAATGTAGCAAACACCAGATCAAAGCTCTGCTCCCTAGTCTTCAAAAAAAAAAAAATAAAAATAAAAATAAAAAAAAATATTATATATATATATATATATATATATATATATATATATATATATATATATATATATATAATAATATTCACACACACACACACTTTCAGTGAGGCAACCCTTCCTCATCACTGCATGGGGTAAATGCTTGGTAACTCCTTCAGTGGGTTGCAGTCAAAAAGTGCATTTCTTATCTCACTTCCCGCCTCAACTGGCTCTGGCACGGTTTTCTTCTCCACAAAGCTCTGGTCTGTGAGCAGAGCCTTGCCATCATCACATACAGTGCAGGACTAATAACTTTGTTGGAGAAGCCAAGAGAGAAGGCTGCAGCGGAATGATCATGTGGATCAAAGTAGCCTGCTGGAGCATGGAGACGTTAACTAATGCAGCCTCTTTTGCAACCCCCTAAACATAAGGAGCATTTAATCCTTGCAGTTTGAGGGAGACACCACAGATCAGTTTTGCGATCTGTGGTCCCTTTGAAAAGTAGTGTCCCAAAGACACAGAGGAAAGAAAAAGAAAATCTCTGTAAAGATAAAGAAAATCCCCATGACAAAGAGGCGTAAATATACCCAGTGGGGTCAAAATAAAAAATAAACAGGTGGTGCACACACCTAGTGCATTATCCAAGGTTTATTGGCTGGCAAGCCATTTGACCACATTTTGAACACCTTGCTTGTCGTTGTGGCCATCTTCATAATGCACATGCTTTATAGATACACGCTTTGTCTGTATGTTTTTTATCCTTTATACCTTTGAAGAAACCTTGGATAATGCACTAGGTGTGTGCGCCACCTGTTTATTCTTTATCTAGTGGCTGATCTCCCCGTCTGAGGAGGGCTGCACCTCTGAAGCATCTCCTTTGGTTGTCGCTGTCCTGGTTCCCTTGACTTTCCTTTGGCTGTGCATTTCCTGAGGCGCTGGAGAGTACATACATTATCCGGGTCAAAATAAAAACCTGACAGAAGTTCTTAGCTTTACACAAAAAAAAAAAAAAAAACTGACATTACATATATTTACCTAGTATTGTTTTTTACAAAGAGACAACAGGATAGGAGAGATCTCCCTAAAGTGAAGAAAAGGTCTAATATTTACTGTGGCCACTAAAACACAAAGGTTTACCCTCACATCTATCACTGACAAATGAAAGATTTGCCCTCCCTTCCATGCCTGGTGACAAATATGAAGCCACTGAAATGCACCGTGGTTGTCCTTTAAAACCAGTAACTACGAATTCATCATTCAAAAAGAACACACTGAGTTCTGTAAAATAAAAAATAAATAAATAAATAAATAAAAAACTTACCCGTTGTAGTGTGCCTTCATTTTGATGATGTCTTTTGATAAATCCATTTTGGACCCCATCTTGCTCGGCATGATACTAAGAATATCCAATGTCAAAGATAGTCTCAGGAGAAACACATGTACAGTCTGAACAGGTGAGCCAGGCGGCTTCAGTAGTAATCAAACCAGAATGTCACTCCTACAGAAAGAACAAAACAATGAATCACTATTTGCATTCCAATACCTTTTACGACAATGACATGGTCAGGGAGATTATGAAATGTATTTTAAATAGAAGCATTTTTAGAGTACTTAAATGTTGACACAGCCCATTGTGTTACACAAGTGATCAAACAGTGAACTATTCATATATTTAGGTATATTGCGCTGCATTTGTGCTACACATTAGATAATTCCTTCAACCATGGACAGAGCTGGATTAATATCATTTTGGTGATTCACCTCCTCTACCAGCAACAAAAACTTAATGTGGGCATAAATATAAGACACATAAGTATTGGACAAGGAAGCAGTTAGACTGTCCTCACGCATTCCTTGACCAACATTTCAATATACATGGCCAATTGGCTTTGCCGAGTTTGTGTTTATGCCTCCAAACAAGAATAGCAGCCAAATCTGCCCGACTGCATTTTACCTTGAATGTACAGTATCACCCAAAGGTATAAAATGTTATTCTGAAAATTGTATGAGATGGTCTGCAATGATACTATTCTGTATATGGTTTTTCCCCCCTTTCACATTCCATTATTTATATTTGTATTCCCATTATTTACATGTAGACCAAGCTGTCCAACAAAAGTAGCAATTACAGGGTTTGGGCCAAACCATAATACACTGATGAAGGTGGTCATAATGGCCAACTTCTATTTATATGGTTTAAAACATTTTTTTTTGCAAAAAAGGTACAGTTAAAAAAATATATTTTAACAGTGGATTTAGCTTTTGCCTAGAGTTCTACTTAAATTTCTAATAAACACATTTCAATAACATTTGTTTTTGCCACTATATTACAAAATATAAATGCTTGCTTGTTCCTAGAAAAACTGCAAGGGGGTCCGCTACAGAGAACTGTGCCTTTGGGCCTTGTACATATGCAACAGCTCTCATCTTTTTGTAAACCTAAATCAGAGTGGGGTCTCCAGAGCCAGCAAGCCCTTAAAGCTGAAATTTAAGGGGGAAAAAAAAAAATCTTCATTGCTTTAATAAGGTAACTTACCAGCAATGAAGGATACCAAAAAGGTAGACATCTTTGCTGCGGGGATGCCCCGTCCTCTTCGTGTCTGAACTTCCAGTGCTGTAGGGGTTAATAGTTTCGTGTCTACTGTGAAGCTGCAGTAAAATGTTCCTTACTAGGACCTGCCCCCTCCTCCACTGAGAAAAATTCTTTCATTGCTTTAGCTGGAAAGTCTCAGGAGTCTCTCCCACTCACAGATTAAGCTACATGTAGTGAAAGCAATGTAAGAATGTTTCTTAATGAGGGCGGGTCCAAATAGGGAACTTTTTCACAGCAGTTTCAAAGAAGACCCAAAACTATTGAGCCCCACACCCCCTTAAATTCAGACCCAGGAAGAGTAGTAGACATCCCTGCAGTTAAAGTGGTTCTAAAGGCTACACATTTTTTTTATCATAATGCATTCTCTACATTAAAAGATAAAAAAAAAAAAAAAAAATGTCCTTGTATTTGTACCACCCCCTCACCCACCTGTATACTTACCAAAGTCCTATCTTGATCCAGCACTGTGTGTCTGCAGCGGCTCTATCCCTGCCCAGAGACAGCACCGGGAGCCTCTCAACCAAATTCTGTGAGCACAGACCAAGGGATGGAGCTCAGTTGTGCTGTGTGTGTCAGACTCACACAGCCTGGCTCAGGGTCAAGCTCGCAGGTGTGCCCACATAGCTAGCAGCTTGGTATGGAGGCATACAAAAAGAGGAGGTGCCAAGAGTGCCAGAGAGGGAATCCCAGAAGAAGAGGTCTGGGGCCTCTTTGTACAATACCACTGCACAGAGCAGGTAAGAAGAATGTTATTTTAGAAGAAAAAAAATCCTTTACAAGCATTAATATTTCTACAAGTTTCAGCTACCTGCAAAACGCAGGATATCCTTAATTACAGGCAAGTTAGATTACTAAAGCTACACAGATTTTTTTTTTTTAAATGACTAAAAACATTAGCTGTAAAATTTTAGCTGATACAAAAAAAAAAAAAAAAAAAAAAAAAATCACAGGTGAGATGCCCTTATACATATTGTGACATGGGGTAGTTAGCTCTAGTGGTAGATGCTTTATTTTAGTGAGTCCATGGCAGACAAAGTATTTTTAAGGGCTTAGTACCCCCATTAGCTAAAAGAAAGCAAAAGTTCACCACTTATAGAAATCCACACACTGGAATTCAGAACTACAGAATTCAGAGAAAGACAAATACACAGCTTTCTCTGCCCAGACTGTCTCATTCACTCTAAATGAGAATCCTGAGACAGCTAGACAGATGATAGACAGCTAGACAGATAAAGTAAAATAAGTATTGAATACATCACCATTTTTCTAGGTAAATATATTTCTAAAAGGTGCTATTGACATGAAATTTTCACCACATGTCAGTAACAACCTGTGTAATCCACACAAAGAAAGAAACCAAAACAAATTCAGAAATTAAAAAAAATATTGACCACATGAGGAAAGGGAGGTGCAAAAATCATGGAAAGTCAAGACACCAGCTGAAATCCAGCAGTAATTAGAAAGCAATCCTACCCCTTGTCAGCGCAAATTAATGTCAGCTGGTTCAGCCTCAACTGATGACCTATAAAAAGATATCTCATTACAAAGGTGTCACACAGGAAACATCTCATGATGGGTAAAAACAAAGAGCTCTCTTAAGATCTTTGCAACCTTATTGCTGCAAAACATAGTGGTGGCATTGGTTACAGAAGGATTTATAAACTTCAGAATGTTCCAGTGAGCACTGTTGGGGCCATAATCTGGAAGTGGAAAGAACATCATTTCACCATAAACTGGTCAGGACCAGGAGCTTCTTGCAAGATTTCTGACAGAGAAGTGAAAAGAATTATCAGAAGAGTTGTCCAAGATCCACTTGTGGACTTGGAATTAGCAGGTACAATTGTTTCAAAGAAAACAATAAGTAATACACTCAACCGCCATGGCCTGTATGCACGCTCACCATGCAAGACTCCACTGCTGCAGAAAAAGAATGCTGAAGCTCAGCTAAAGTTTGCTGCACAACATTTAGACAAGCCTGTAAAATACTGGGAGAATATAGTCTGGTCAGAGGAGACCAAAATGGAACTGTTTGGACGCCATAATGCACACAATGTTTGGAGGTCAAATGGCACTGCACATCACCCCAAAAACACCATACCAACAGTAAAGTTTGGAGGTGAGAACATCATGGTGTGGAGTGGTTTTTCAGCATATGGTACTGGCAAACTTCATGTCATTGAAGGAAGAATGAATGGAAAAATGTACCAAGATTTTTTTTTTAACGATATCTTTATTCATTTGTTTTTATATTCCACAAATACATTTCATACCATCATCATGAAATACAAAAATCTATACTTAATTACATCCCTTATCCCCAAATTAACTCCTCCCCCCTTCCTCTTATCTTCTATGTCCTTCTGTTTACTTCTAGTTCTTGTTTCATTATTCTACTACTTCCCTAGTCTTTTCTCTCCTCCTTTCTATCTTTCCCAGCTTTTGAATTATTTCCCTTAACTTTTATTCCCTTATACTCCAACCTCTTCTAATAATCTTTTTTTTTTTTTTTTTTTTAAATAGGCCTTTCTTCCCAGACCTTTAAAAAATGTTGCTATTTTGTCTACCTCGATGTGATATAATTATTCCATCCTGTATATGTATTAAACTCAGCCAATCTTTTACTTTTGGGGGTTCTGTTTGCCAATATTTAGGGATAAAACTTTTAGCCACATTTAAAAGATTAAATAGCATCATATTTTTATATTTTTTCACCGAAAGCTCTGATTTATAAAATAAACAGGCCCACGGGTCCATCGGTACACTTATTTTCTGAATCTCCTGTATATAGTGCAGTATCTTCTGAAACTCCTGTATCCTGGGACACTCCCACCAGATGTGTGCCATTGTGCCCTTACTTCCACATCCCCTAATGCAGGCATGTCCAAAGTCCGGCCCGCGGGCCATTTACGGCCCGGGGGTCGGTTTAATACGGTCCTCCAACAGTCCTCCCTGCTCTGTGTAATGTGGCCCTCCCACGGCCCTCCCTTCTATGGCAGACAGTCTTCTGCTTGAGAGCAGAGGGCAGTGCGCATGCCTGACTGCGGCGCATTCTCCCTGGTCTGTGTAAATGCGGCTGTCGCACGGCCCTCCCTTCTGTGGCAGACAGTCTTGTGCTTGAGCGCAGTGCGCATGCGTGACTGCGCCGCGCTGTGAGCGACAGAGGGCGGTGTCGTCAGGGCCGGGCTTCCAGCGTGAAGTGTGTTTCTCTTCCCCTCCTGGCTGCCGAGCAGAGACTTCAGCTCCAGCTACCTTATTCACCCTTCACATTAGTGCAGGTAAGTTTTTTTTAAATTTATTTTCAATACATTGTGAAAACTCAGCTGTCAGTTGATCTTAATGTTATGAAATGAAAAGTATGTCGTTTGCAATTAACTTGGCATAAAATAATTTATTTGCATTTAATTGTAATGGTTCAAAGAATGTTTGGAAAAATGTTCGGCCCTCCACCATGTTCACTTCATCCAATCTGGCCCTCTTTGAAAAAAGTTTGGACACGCCTGCCCTAATGCAACACATTAGGTGTAATGTACCATCTTACCAGACATTTATAATTAATTTCAACTATATTCATATGCCCCATGTGTTAAACTAAACATTTTACTTTTTTGTTGCCCATTCAATTTTGTTCCAAGCTCCACCTCCCATTTCTCCAAAAACTTTGGGGATACCAATCCCTCTATTTCAGTAAGAATTCTATATATCCTGGAGGTAGTGTGTTTTTGTATTCTATTCATACTCAACAGTTGTTCTAAGGGGTACATTTCTTCTTTTGCTGTTAACGGCGGTGGGAGCTTTGCAACAAAAGGTCTTATTTGACCATACCGCCACTAATCTATTATAGAAAATGTTTCCTTCTTACTCTTCAAACCGTGTAAAGAACATAAAAACCCCTTTATCCACAATGTCTTTTAGACATGCATTTCTATCAATTATCCATTTTCCTGAGATATTGTCATTTCCGGGCAGGAAAAACCTAGTTCCCGCCAACGGGATTGACAATGAATTAAACTTCCACTCTTTCTGCTTGTGCATTTCATCCCAAATGCATTTTGTGTCAAAGTGCTTGTATTTTCACCCATGTGAGAAATTCCTGTGGTATCCAAATATACTTCTCTAATGGTGCTTTACATAGTGAACTCTTCATTTTTACCCAACTTCTCCCCTGTGCAATATATATCCAATCTGCAATCCGTGATAATATCACCGAATTATAATCTCTCTTGAAGTCTGCCATATTTAATCCTCCTTTTTTGTTATTGCATAAAACTTCGTATTTCAGTCTTGGTTTTTTATTATTCCACACATATCTGAGTACTGTTTTTTAAAAACCTAAAATAAATCCCTGGGAGAGTTATTGAGAGTATATTAAATTTATACAAAACTTTAGGTACTATTATCTTAGTTACGTTTATCCAACCTATCCAGGACAACTTTCCCATGGAGGCTTTCATCCTTTATCTCATTTATTAACAGAATATAATTTACCTGATATAAGTTTTTTTTTTTATAGGCGATGTTAGTTTTATTCCCAAATACTTAAATTATTTTTCTTTCCATTTAAAAGGGAATTCTTTTTGTAACATTTGTTTCTCCATCTTTGGAACATTTATATTTAAGATCTCACTTTGAGGGCTTAATTTTCAAATTATATAACTCTCCGTATTCTTTCCATATTCTCATTAGGTTTGGTAATGTTAATCTGGGGTTTTCTATCTAAAACAGCATATCATCCACATATGCTGCCACTTTATGTTCAGTATCCCCCATCCATATTCCCTTGACATCTAGGCTATTTCTAACAGTAGCTAATAGCGGTTCTAGGGAAATCGCAAACAATGGGGATAAGGGACATCTGTGTCTAGTTCCGTTGTGCATCTTAAAAATTTGGATAACAATCCATTTACCTTCACTGCCGCTGAGGGACTCCTATAGAGCGCTTTTAACCACTTCATCATTCTGGGCCTTATTCCTAATGTTCTCAGCATATCAAACATAAAACTCCATTGTGCTCTGTCGAAGGCTTTTTCAGCATCTGCCGACAGAATAATTCCTGGTACCTCTCCGCTTTCAACCTTTTGTAAGATAAGCAGTGTTCTTAAGCCATTATCCTTTCCCTCTCAACCCAGGATAAAACCTACTTGGTCTAAGTGTATCCAGTCCGACATCAACTCTTTCATCCTTGTTGCTAATACCTCCGCATAAATTTTTATTTTAGTATTCAACAGAGATATAGGTCTGTAACTGGTACATCGAGACCAATCTTTCCCCTCCTTAGGTATAACCATGACATATGCCTGTAAC
Organism: Staurois parvus; assembly: GCF_062004578.1. Taxonomy (NCBI): domain Eukaryota; kingdom Metazoa; phylum Chordata; class Amphibia; order Anura; family Ranidae; genus Staurois; species Staurois parvus. The sequence continues at coordinate 4,948,863 of NW_028318142.1, forward strand.
AACTCCTCCCTCATCTTTGTCACCTCTCCCAGGGTATTCATGCAAATGCATAATTTAGGGGATAATTGTTCTTTAAACTTCTTATAGTATCCTACTGTAAATCCATCAGGACCTGGACTCTTCTCTACAGCTGTGTCCTTTAATGTTTTGTTGACTTCTTCTATTGGGATTGGACTATCTAAAGCTATAATCTAGTTTTATCCACTCTAGGTATACCAGCCTCAAATACATCTGCCCTTTCACCCACCTCTTCTAATTTTTACCTTCTAGTCCATATAGCCTACTGTAGAATCTATGAAATGTATTAGCAATATCAGTGGTTGAATTTCGTTATTTCTTTTCCCTCGTTCTTTCGTTATCTCCGCTCCTATTGTAATCAGTATACCCCTTATTTAGGCTTTATGTGCTTCCCAGATCGTGGCAATAGACACCTCCTCAGTCTCATTACTCTTAAAATATCGATTTCCTGTTTCACTCTCTTTTCCATATCTGGGTCTTGTAAGATGGTCTCATTTAACTGCCACATATTTATTTTATTCTGTTCCCTTCCAAATAGTAATCTCATTGTGACTGGGGCATGATCCAATACAGACATTACCTCTAGATTTTCACAAGGGACTCCAAGAGTCTATGCTCAATCAGCATGTAATCTAGTCTTTAATACATCTTATGCACCGGAGAGAAAAAGGTATAGTCTCTTTCCTTGGGGTGTTCGACCCTCCAAGCATCTATCAACTGGCATTGATGCAACTTTTTTTTCCTAGACCTGTGTGGTAATATTGGTTGGCACAAAAAAATTGGAACTACCTATATTTTATTCTCTAGGGCATCTGCTTTCAGAAAATATAGAATGTTTGTGTAATCTTCACGCCTAAAATTATTTTTTTTAAATGTGTGCAAAAACGGCTCTGGCAGCAAAAGGGTTAAAGGATAAGGTTCACCTTCAGGAATGTGTTACATGTTCTACCCGTTTATAGGGTGGAACATGTAAAATGTGCGCTCTCCTGTAGTGACTTGGTAATCCAAGCCCTCTGTGTGACAGCAGTATGGGGAGAAGTTCCTTGTACCCGTTGTCACTTTTTGAAAACAGCATGGCTGTGCAGAGCTCCACCAACTTTGCTGCATCATCCATTCACAGAGTTCTATGAATGAATCAACTTTCAGCACCAACATTCTTTGTTAATGTCAGCTTGTAATTCTCAATGAACTACTATGGTGCTGCGGAGCACTCTGGTAGTTAATGAATTCTTCCTGTCAGTGTGAAACTGCCTGCCTGTACGGACAGAGAAATTACGCTGACAGTCTGCTGGAGTCCTGCATAGCACCATCAATCTGCTGATCGCTGGTGCAATGCTTTACAGGCTCCTATTAAAAAAAAAAAATGTGAACTTATCCTTCAATGGAGCGGACAATGGAGCTTGACTGGCTACTTAGCATACGCTTGTACTGAGTGTCTACACGTGCAAGAGTAACCTGAAGTAATAACATTTTTTTTTTTCTCATTGGGATCAGCGCCTAAGTTACTCACTAAGCAAATGCGCTTCTGCTGAGCATTAAGAGGGTCCGACACTCCCCTTTGCTGGCAAGCACTCAATCGGTGCTCATCACACTGCAATGTTAAAAACATTAAAAGTTTAAGTTGCCATCAAGCCCTTTTTGTTTTATAAAAGCCCCAGACATCCCTAAAAGCATTTCAGGACTTAAATATGGCTTGGTTAGAATTTTTTTTTTTTTTTTTTTTAATCATCAGGACAAGCAGATTGTTAGGAGGGGCAAGTAGATTGGGACCCTGATTTAGCCCCTTGGACAAGTAGTTTTTTTTTTTATTTTAAGAACTCCCACATCCCTGCATCTACCAGGATAATGAAGATGAAATAAGGGTGGACATTTAAGCAAGACAATGACCCCAAACACGAAGCCAAGGAAACTCTCAATTGGTTTCAAAGAAAGAAAATAAACATGCTAGAATGGCCCAGCCAATCACCTGACTTGAATCCAATAGAAAATCTATGAAAAGAACTAAAGATCAAATTTCCCAGAAGAGGCCCACGGAACCTTCAAGATTTGAAAACTGTGGAAGAATGGGCCAAAACCACACCTGAGCAATACATGCAAGTTATAATCCTATACCCACAGTTGATCCAGAGCAAGGCAAAAAAACAAAATCCAGCAAAGCATGATCCAATTTGCTCCTGCAGGGGAAAAAAAAAAAATCCTTTCTGGAGGAATGTATGTATAAATGTTAGTATCCAGTTATATTATGTGTATCTAGGAAGGAATCCAAGCCTTTTTTAAAGCAATCCATGGAGCTGTCCAGAACCAACTCTTGAAGGAGTCTATTCCACATTTTCACAGCTCTCACTGTGAAGAAACCTTTCCATATTTGGAGATTAAATCTCTTTTCCTCCAGACGTAAAAAGGGCCCCCTTGTCCTCTGTGGTGACCTCAGGGTGTATAATTCCACACCAAGTTCATTATATGAACCACTGATGTATTTATACAAGTTGATCATATCCCCCCTTAACCGCTTTCCCGCTGCCCTATAGCAGAAATACTGCAGGGTGCGCAAAATCACATATAAACACGTGATTTTGCATTTCCAGGTAGGGATCGCACACGAGTCACGCGTGCTCTACCCGCACCACCATTTGCGGCCTCAGCTGTCAATCACCGGGTTCCGGACGGAGATTACTCGCCAGCACGCGGAGAATGCTCAGTATTACCGACGGGGAGAGAACTGTATGTAAACAATACAGTTCTCTCCACTGTCAGCTCCTGCACACTGCTTTGTATGGCTCTGCATAGCACAGCCATACAAAGCAGTGTGCTTACAGTGGAAAGCACAGGCACAGCCTCATAGTAAAAACAAACAGCACAGTTAACTCTTTGATCGCCCCAGATGTTAAAGCCTTCCTTCCCAGTGTCATTAGTACAGTGTCATTGTTTTTTATTAGCACTGATCACTGTATTGGTGTCACTGGGGATGTCAGATACACTAAGTCAGTTCCCTCCAGTGTCAGAATGGCCGCTGCTAAACGCTATAACTTTAACGTAAACCAATTAATTTACACGTATTGGGATTTTTTTTTTTTTTTTTTTTTTTAAGCAAAGATATGTAGCAGAATACATTTTGACCTAAATTTATGACGAAATGTGATTTTTCTAATTTTTTTACTGGACATATTTAATAGCAAAAAGTACAATTTTTTTTTCTCAGTTGAAGGTCCTTTTTTTTTTTATAGCGCAAAAAAAAAAAAAAAAATCTTATAGGTGATCAAATACCACTGAAAGAAAGCTCTATTCGTGGGGAAAAGGGGACATAAATTTAAATTGAGTGCAGCGTTGCATGACTGCACAATTGTCAGTTAAAGTAAAGCTGCGCCGTAAACGCAATAAATGGCCTGGTCAGGAAGGGGGGTAAATCCTCTGGAGGGCAAGTGATTAATCTCCTCTTCTCAAGAGAGAATAAATTCAATTCCTTTAATCTTTCCTCATAGCTGAGCTCCTCCATGCCTCTTATCAGTTTGGTTGCCCTTCTCTGCACTGTCTCCAGTTCCCCAAAATATTCTTTGTGAATTGGTGCCCAAAATTGAACTGCATATTCCAGATTAGGTCTTAATATTGATTTGGGTAATATTAGCTCTCTCTCTCGCTCTCTCTAGAGTCTATAACTCTTAATACAAGAGAGGATTATGCTCACTTTAGAAACCGCAGCTTGGCATTGCATGCCATTATTAAGCCTATGATCTACCAGAGCCCCCAGATCTTTCTCCACCATTGATTCCCCCAGTTGTACCCCCCCTAGTATGTATGATGCATGAATATTCTTAACCCCCAAGTGCATAACCTTACATTTATCAACATTAAATCTCATTTGCCACATAATTGCCCAATTAAACAGTACGTAAGGACGTAATAAGGATGTTATTCCACTGCACAGCTTGGTGTCATCTGCAAAGACTGAAATGGTATTTTTAATCCCAAACCATATATCATTTATAAATACATTAAAAATTAAGGGTCCCAACACTGAACCTCAGTGTACACCACTAACAACCCAAGACCATTCAGTGTATGGAACCACTACTCTCGGAATACGATCTTTTAGCCAGTTTTCTATCCATTCACATAATGATTTTTTTTCAAGCCTGTAGACTTTAGCTTACACATTAGCCATGTGTGGGGAACAGTGTCAAACGCTTTTGCAAAATCTAAGTATACCAAATCCACTGCCACCCCTCTGTCCAAGGTTTTGCTCACCTCCTCTTAAGAAGAAATCAGATTTGTTTGACAACTTCTGTCTTTCATGAATCCATGATGGATGTCTGTTGCTTAAAATATTTTTTCCAGCAAGAACTCATCTATGTGGTCTTTTATTAAACTCTCCAGTATCGTCCCAACTATAGAAGTTAAACTAACAGGTCTATAATTACTCGGTAAAGATTTACGATCCCTTTTTAAATATAGGCACCACATTGGCCTTACGCCAATCTAGTGGTACTATGCCAGTCATTAAAGAGTCCCTAAAAATTAGAAACAATGGCTTTGAAATGACCAAGCTCAATTCTTTAAGGACCCATGGGTATGAGCCATCCAGTCCAGGTGCTTTATTCTGTCTAAATATTTCTGGATCATATCAATTGTGAGCCACTCTGGATCATCTGGGGCTGTGTCAATAACATGCTCATTGTGGACAAGAGCTCCCCCATGCTCCTTTGTATACCCAGAGTTAAAGAAGGCATTTAATAAATTTGCCTTCTTTTTGTCCCCAGTCACCCACAATAGATTATTTTGTAAAGGGCCTACATGCTTTTTGAAGAACTCCCATTTATGTGTTGTGTTCATCGATGCCAATATTCACTCCCAGTCTAAATCTTGGAGAGCAGCTCTCAGGCTTGGAAAATTATCTCTTAAAGTTGAGTGTTTTTATTTTTCCCATATGTGCTTGTTGTTTACAGCTAACAAATGAAATCATGTTATGATCACTGCTACCCAGATGTTCTTTTATATGGACAAGCTCTGCATGGTTTGAGATTACCAGGTCCAGCAAAGCATCATTCCTAGCTGGGGCCTCTATATATATTTTTAATATTTTCGAGGTAAAGGGTTGTGGTGCTAGCAGCTTTGTTTAGGTTTAGTTCATCTAGTGCAGGAGGAACCACTACACTTGTAACATGGAAACCTTCTTCTCACCTGCTATAGCACCCCCCCCCCCCATCTTTCCCCATTCCACTCACCAATAAGGACTGACCCCTATCTGATCTGTCTGCCCTATTATAACCTATTCCTCCCTCCCACCTCGATCCTAGTTTAAATACTCCTCCACTCTCTAACCCTCTTGTATCCCTTGTAAATTTACTTTCAGAAGTGAAGACATGAGAATCTTTCATTCTTTCGGGTTAACTGTCAAAAGTCAGAGGCTTTGAGTGTATCCATGTCGGTGTCTCAGTCCACCTTACTTAAAGCCAATTTTCCTTTTAAATGGGCAACATCACACAAATACTTAGGCATTAACCTCTCCGGCAGATTGGAAGACGTTTTTCAGCTGAACGTCCCACCACTTTTAACATCTATTCGACATGGCAGAACGGACTATTTTCCTGGTTCAGACGTTGTAGCATAGTCAAAATGAATATACTGCCCAGACTGCTCTACCCTCTTCAGGCTATTCTGATCCATGTGCCAGACTCCTTCTTTCAGGCGGTGAACTGGAATATTGCTAACTTTGTTTGGGCACGGAGACCTCCTCAGCGTCCCTAAAGCTACTAAGACTTCCACAACTGAATGGAATGGACTTGACGTGAACCTATATCATATTGCTTGCCATCTGGCCAGAGTGTTGGACTGGTGCCGGTATGGTACTTTTAAGCAAAGGGTACAGGTCTTATCGGGGATACCATTGAGTTCACTGCCCTTTTGCCATACAGATCTACCTACCACGATCCTGGCACATCCCATTGTGGGAGAGACATGGCGTACTTGCCACAAACTCTTCAAGACCTCACCAATTTCACCAATGCCCTCCACTTTGACCCCCGATAGTGGGGAACCAGGCCTTCAGGCCAGGTCTGCAGTACCCGAGATTCCAAGCGCTAAAATCCCTTGGCCTTTTTCAGGCTCGTCATTTCTCACTGGCTC